>NC_133328.1:24328221-24628221 GCF_042186555.1 Aquarana catesbeiana
ACAGTAAATAGATAAATAATAAATTATTATGTTATAGCATATAGATACAAAAAATATTTTATTTAGCTTGATTAAAACAGTACCTTTTCAACAACAGATTCTCATTCTCCCTCTTAACTGTGTGAGAAAAACATGGGATTGTGGGGTAAATGCTTTTTCCTTCTGGTTAAGAGGGCTGGGCAGGAAGGGAGCATTTGTCTTTTAGACACATTCCCCCTTCTATGACACTGCAGTGAGAGGCGTGCCTCCACTGCAGCATTTTTATTGGACAGCTTGGGCCAATGGTACTTTACCATTGGTCCAAGACTCCAAGCTGTCCATTGAGCTCAGTGTTTCTAACAAGATGTGAGGAGAGGCACTGTGAGCTCATCCTCTCATGCCCCGTACACACGGTCGGATTTTCCGACGGGAAATGTTCGATGGGAGTTTGTTGTCGGAAATTCCGACTGTGTGTAGGCTCCATTGGATATTTTCCGCCGGAATTGCCAACAAACAAAATTTGAGATCTGGATCTCAAATTTTCCGACAACAAAATCCTTTGTCGTAAATTTCAATCGTGTATACACAATTCCGACGCACAAAGTTCTACGCATGCTCGGAATCAAGCAGAAGAGCCGCGCTGGCTATTGGACTTCATTTTTCTCGGCTCGTTGTACGTGTTGTACGTCACCGCGTTCTTGACATTCGGAATTTCCGACAAGATGTGTGTGACCGTGTGTATGCAAGACAAGTTTGAGCCAACATCCGTTGGAAAAAAGCTTGTATTTAAACTGACCGCACTGTATGTAGCTTCTGACGGGCTGTGCAAGGAGCCCCATATCTCTGGAACCATAGGTCGTAGGAGCCCCGAATTATGACCAGTGGTGGGGTAGATCTCTGTGACCCCAGGTCGCCAATTCCTCAAAGCTCAATCTTTTTTCTTTGTTTTTTTTTTAGGTTTTTTTTTTTTATGTTCATGGCTGGTGAGGCTCTGCCTCACCTGCCTCCCCTGACTGCACGTCCCTGTTAAACAGGTGCTTTCAGTGTAGCCCTCAGTCCTGGTCTGAGCATGGGTTGCCCTGTACACTCCCCTACAGATCATTGCAGACTGCAGACTTGCTTAATGTAAACAATGCAATACTTTCACTAGCCTGGGCCTGAGCTCTAAAAGCATTGGAGGAAAAAAAGGCGGTAAGGGGTTATATTCGCAAAGTTGCCTGATATCCCTGCATATATTAAAAGAGCTAATGTGCGGTAAAAGTACATTTTATCCTTTAAAGTTGAAGTCAGTAGCGACTGGTGATCCTTTTATTCCAATATCTTTTCAAGAGAATGACACATTCCAAAAAAAAAGAGATGAAAGCTCCATTTTCTGTTTTAATGATTACCCTATGCATGACATACTTTCTTATTCAATACGGCTAATATATGGCACAGAAAAAAAAAAAAAGATATCCATTTTTACATTGCAAATGTCAGCTATGCACTTTAAAAAGAAATATATTTTGCAGCCTCTAACGAAGTGGCATCTCGTCCCCGAGAAGAGCCTTTTCCACAGCGGCCACGATACCTCTGACAACTGATATTTAATAAATGACGGATCATGGATTACTTGTAGTTTCATCAAGAAAAATGTCTCCTAATACTTTTGAATAACGTTATCGCCTCTCCAGCCCATCGGCAACGCGTAACCTTTTTATTACGTGATTAGGGACATCGATTATGGTGCAAACCATGGATCTTAAAGTCACAGGGAAAATGCCAGTTTGATAATCACTTTCAATTAGCTCTGAGCTAAGTAGACGCTCATAAAATGTCTTCCTTCTTTAATTTTGAATTAGGAAACGTTGTCGACCTAATCTTTTTGGAGCGCGTATAATTTAAGGTAGTTTACGGGAAAGTAAATCAAAGCTCGTGTCATTGTCCTAATCTGTACAATTGGCTTTCACGCAAGTGATCTTATTACTGCCTCATTAGCTGATGAGACATTTTTGGTGGCCTTTGAGGAGGGCTAACCTTTCTAGGTTGGGTACGTGTCCATTAGATAGTATATAAAGTAACTCAAGTCAACTTATTTGAATATGTATGTAAACCCAATCACTAAAATCTGGAATAAGCTTTAATATGGTAATGTTATTTCAAAAAGTTGTTTCAAGCCTTTAAAATCTGCTGCTTTTATTTAAATAATTGTCAGAAACCATGAAATCAGACCGAGACAGAAGTACAGTTAAATCACACTTGTTTTATAAATAAAAGTAAAAAGAACAAACGTAGTCAAAACATAGTCAAAGTTCAGTAACCGGAACGGATAGTCAGCCAAGCCAGGAGTCAGGGATCAACGTAGTGGAACAGCAAGCAGGATCTGTAGCCAGAAGGGATGTCAGCAAAGCCAGTCTTTAAACAGGAATGCAGGAGAGTTTCTTGTGATGTGACCAAGGCGAAGGCAGAGCTCCTCTGGACTGGACGGCTTAAGTAGGCAGGACTGACAAGCAGGATCATCAACAGCTGAGTAACTGTGGAGAGAGATAGGAGCTGGCAATTAGCCAACAGCTGAGCGGCCAGCTAAGAGACGGATGTGCTGAGCCCAGACCTGACAATAATCCCTGGTGATCCTGCTATGAAGGTCTTTGTTCGGGTATTTTCCACCTCCCGTGTACCCCCCCTGCAGCATTTCCCCATGATTAAGCTCCAAGGGGCAGAGCAAAACATGTTGGGGGTATGGCCTGCCTGGAGTCCGAGCTGAGGCTGCCATTCATCTCACTTCGTGCACATGGGTCTGCTTCTTGATGATTGGCTTATGGACCTCTTCCTTTGACCCCCCTGAAGCATTGCCAGCTTCCCTCCTCTCCTGCCGGCTGCTGCAGGAGATGTTTCAGGATGTATAGCAGGAGAAGGGGCCAGTAAATATGTCATTTACTGGACCCTTCCTTTTCTGAATGAACACAGTGGGTCATCAGTACCGATCCCTCCTGTGTCCATTCATAACTTCAATTTGTGAATGAACAGGACAGAGCACTCCGAGCACTTCCCATTCATTCATTGTCCAGTGCAGCAAAAATCCCCTCCCCCCAGAAAAACTGAGCACTAATCTGAATTTTTACCCCCTTATCCCAGTACGAATTCCCCCTCCCAGCAGAAACTTTTTCCCCCTAGTTCAAATCCTCTCTCTCCCCAAATCCCCCCAAAAAATCACCCCTCCTAGAACAAGTCCTCTACCCCTCAAATTCCCCCTCCGAACACAAATCCCCCTCCCCACTTCAAAGCTCCCCAATCCCCCCCCCATCACAAATCCTCCCCCCAATTTTCCCCTCCTAGCACAAATACCCACCAATCATCCCCACTAGCACAAATCCTCTTCCCCATTCCTCCTCCAAACACAACCCCCCCAAATTACCACTCCTAGCACCCCCCATTTCCCCACCTAACATAATTCTTACCCCCCTGCTGTCCCCCCAATTCACCCTCCAAACACAAATCCCCACCCCCAATCTCCTTGCGGTGCCCCCCCCAGTGATACCACAGTGCCTAGGGCAGTCGCCCCCTCCTGCCCACCCCTTGTCCTGGCCCCGCTCCTAATATTTCACCAAAGCCCCCCAATGTAAATAAAAATAATACCATCCACTGCCCTACTGACACCAATCTCTACCCTACTCACATCGTCACCTGCTCTACAGACATCGCCCACTGCTCTACTGGCACAGTCAATGTTTTTATATACATTTTAAAATCCAAAGTTGATTACACCTAGCCATTTTAAAACACATTAAGCAGGCATAGTCCACTACTGATACCATTAGGAAATGTACCTTGAGAATTGCCATGCAGACATCGCTGTAGGGCATGTAGACAGATGCCAATAAGCAAAGTGTCTAAAGGTAAAAAACCTTCTGTGTGCAGTAGTCCCTCTCTCAGCTCCCCCTAATACTTACCTAAGCCCCCTCTCAATCCAAAAATGTCCATGAGAGCCTTGCCTCTCCAGGGACTTGCACTCCTGATTGGCTATTGGCAGCAGTGGGCGCCATTGGCTCCCGCTGCTGTCAATCACAGCCAGTGAGCCAGTCAGGAGATGGAGGGGGCGTGACTGTACCATGGCTCTGTGTGTGAATGGACACGCAGAGCAGCGGCTCGGGTGCCCCCATAGCAAGCTGCTTGCTGTGGGGGCACCCGACAGGAGGGAGGAGCCAGCAGCTCCGGCGGGGGACTCGAGTAGAGGAGGATCTGAGCCACTCTGTGAAAAACCACTGCACAAAGCAGGTAAGTACAACATGTTTGTTATATTTATGCAAAAAAAAATAAAGCTTTACAATGACTTTAACTCAATTTGGGCTGCGTGGTTTTCATGCATTCATAGGAAGCCTTTTTTTTTTTTTAACCACAAAGAGAAGGTTAGCCCATGGGACTTTAAATGAGTTGATCATAGAGGTCATAACAGGTAAGTGGAGTAACTTAATTAGAATTTACGCGTTTCGCTCTGCTCGCTTACTCGGGAGTTGATGTATGTACAAGATATCTAAAAAATAGTAAATATCAGTAAGATATAGCATTCAGTGATGGTTGGGGTTAGAAAAGAAGCATGTGACCTTGATAAGGTACTCCATACTCACATTATGGTCAATTGGTCCAAAAGACTGATTCCACCTGTATTTTTATGAATGGATACAAGGCTTCTTCTGATTGGCCAAGGGGGAGAGGGGGGCGGATGATGTCACGACCTCCACCTTGACCAATCCGAGGAAGCCTTGTATTCTTTGATAAGCACTCAGAAGCATGTAGTCGGACTTGATTTTGTTCCTGGCGACAGACAAGAAGTTCCCGCAACATTACTGGAAAACGGTGCTGTACATTGTGTGTAGCTGATTCTACATACTGTTCATACAGCGCTGACAGCGGCCGCATCAATTAGTAAAGGAAATAGTTTGTTTGGACCAGCTTAGCCCAAACTATTTAAAGTGAAAGTAAACTTGGAGTTAGGCTTTAATATCCACAAAGGCCCAGAATTCTGGAAACTCAGGTGGTTCTATAATGCAAAAATGGGGCCAGAGCTGCAATGGTTGAGCTGCAGATAGGACAGGGGCTCTAACCATTCCCAGTGCTAACATAAAAAAAAAATGTTTTTGCTTTAGATACACTTTTAAAATATCATTAATGACTCTACTACTCTTTTTATTACTTTTCCAGATCAAGATCACTCACAAAAACCAAGCCCCCATGCTGATGGGACCTCCCCCGAGGAACAGCCTCTTCACCTCTTTCATCAAAGGAACAATGAACAGGAGCAAAGAATGAATATTTGCTAAAATCTGTACACAGGGAAGACAACAGTATCTTGACCTATGTCCGTGGGCTTCTTAAATACTAGTACTTTGAATAATGGGATTAATTTTAATTTTTTTTTTTTTTTTTTTTTTTTTACCGGTAAATTATAATTTTATTTATTGTAATATTTTTAAGTTGTTAAGCATGTGCGGTCAGTGTTAATTTATATATAACAACATGACAGCCTATGAATCTGCATGCATTTTAATCAGTAACACATTTGAATGCTAAATCGTACCAATCCACGGTGCACCCTAGACGTGGTGCAAGTGCAACCCTGTATAGTTTATAGAGGATCTTTCATTGAGATATGTTACAACATGAATTTTCTCCACTCTTGTGCTCTGGTGCAGATTTTAGCAGAAGCACGAGTGAAAATAAATAATACATATTTTTAAGCTGTCGCTGATAAAAAAAAAAAAAAAGAAGTTGGAACATTGTCTTTAAAACAAAAATGTCTTCTGATTAGAAACTATACTTTCCGGGGAAAATAAAACATTTTAATAAACCAATAAATATATGCCTTTTACAGGTATGACCTATGCTCCATTAATTAGCCAAAGAGATTGTAAGCTCTCATGATGAGTAGGGCCCTTATGTATTAAATTGTGTTGTAACTGTACTGTCCTTAATTTTGTAAAGCACTGAGCAAACTGTTGGCGCTATATAAATTCTGAATACTAATTATAATAATATGGGGGGGGGGGGGAGGCTAGAAACCAAGCACTAAGAAGGAAAACATTCCTTTTGATTCTGACTGAAGTCAGGAAAATACTGCCATTATTTATTTCAAGGATTGAGAAGAGCATCCCCAGCATACTTTTAGGTCTGGGGTGTAAAACTCAATTTCATTGTGGGTCGCATCAGCATTATGGTTGGCCTTAAAGGGCTGGTTGTATCGGTAGGACTAGATGTCCAGAGCACCCCACCCTTACCACAGATGTCAAAAGCCTACCACCAACGGAAGTCAAGAGTCCTCCACCCCCCTCCCCCTTTCATCGCAGTGCACCCCCCTTACCTTGTGCTGCTGCTGGGAAGAAACTGGGGGGGTGAACCTGGGGAGCAGAAGGTGCAGGGTCTGGAGGAAGACCAGGGAAGGGCTGGAGTCAAGTGCCAGAGTCTGTTAAATGCTGAGACCAGGGGAGGTGGAGACAAGGGGGGTGTAGGATCTTGCAAAGGAGTTTTTTCCTCCTCTCTGCTGAGACAAGATGGGGGGGGGGGGCGGAGGTGAGGGGGTGCCACAGCTGCAGGAGAGGGCCTCAGAAATGGCCTGGAAGGCCGGATTCGGGTCTTGTGTTTGACACATGTGCTTTAGGTGTAAAAAAAAAGCTTCTACTAATAAGATTGATCTGTAAAAGCTATACATTTTTCAGTGAACATTTGCCTCTCATTTGTATGTATTGCAATGACTACCAGCTTTCTATTTTACATTTCAGCCTTACAAAATGACACCACATCTAAAGGGTTGGCTGGGATTCCAAATTAGGCATGCACTTTTGTGTGAGAGCGAAGTGAATATGGACGGTTAGCTACTGCGATTGCACAAGTTGGCTTTCCTTACAACACTCACCAATCAATACAAATGTCTTAAAAAAGCCACTGCAAAATAGAAATTTTACAACATTTTTTAATGACATTTTTGCAAAAAAGCCCAAATATTTAATTTGGCCTGGCTTTTAATGATCCTAGGAGGCTTAGATGGCATCATTATGCTGCCCAGAGGAGCTGTATGCACGAAATCCCATGAGAATGAGATCCTAACATCTTTTTCAAGGGATTTCAAATGCTTAACTCTGAACTGAAAATGAAAGGTTATGAAAAAAAAAAACACCTTGGCCTTCTTCTTTTTCATTGCATGTAAATAATGGTTTCCAAGCATAGGCAATGTGCATTAAGTTCTTGACGAAGGAGAAATGTAGGCTTTCTGACATCCACAGAAGGCTACAGATGGTTTATGGAAACGACACTATTGACAAGAGCCACCAATGACAAGACATTGCTCATCAATGGTGTCATCTCCATAAACACTCTGTAGCCTTCTGAGGATGTCGGAAAGCCTGCACCGCTCCTTCATCAAGAACTCGGTGATGGCACGTTGCTTCTGCTTGGAATCCATTATTTGCCTGCAATGAATAAAAAAGAAAAGTTACTATAGAGGAAGAGTTATGCCCCGTACACACGGTCGGATTTTCCGACTGAAAATGTGTGATAGGACCTTGTTGTCAGAAATTCCGACCGTGTGTAGGCTCCATCACACATTTTCCATCGGATTTTCCGACACACAAAGTTTGAGAGCTTGCTATAAAATTTTCCGACAACAAAATCCATTGTCGGAATTTCCAATCGTGTGTACACAAATCTGACGCACAAAGTGCCACGCATGCTCAGAATAAATAAAGAAATTAAAGCTATTGGCTACTGCCCCGTTTATAGTCCCGACGTTTGTGTTTTTTGTGTCACCACGTTCAGAATGATCGGATTTTCCGACAACTTTGTGTGACCGTGTGTATGCAAGACAAGTTTGAGCCAACATCCGTCGGAAAAAATCCTAGGATTTTGTTGTCGGAATGTCCGATCAATGTCCGACTGTGTGTACGGGGCATTATGCCGCGTACACACGATCAGATTTTTCCGCCGGGAAATGTTGGATGTGAGCTTGTTGGCTGAAAGTCCGACTGTGTGTTTGTTCCATCAAACATTTGTTGGCGGACTTTCCGCCAACAAATGTTGGCCAGCAGGTTCTCAGATTTTCCGCTGACAAATTTTTGTTGTCGTAATTTCCGATTGTGTGTACACAAGTCCGTCGCCCAAAAGTTCACGCATGACCGGAATCAAGTACGAGCCGGAAGCGCTCAGTCTTGTAAAACTAGCTTTCGTAATGGAGATATCACATGACTATTGAACTTCCTTTTTATCGGCTCGCCATATGTCTTGTATGTCATTACGCTCGTTATTGTTGCCCAACATTTGTGTGACCATGTGTATGCAAGACAAGTTAGAGCCAACAACCTTCTAACAAAATTCCACAGTTTTGTTGTTGGAAAGTCATGTGTACGGGGCATTACTCTACCAACATGTGAAATTTGTACAACCTATGTAAGTTAATAAAAAAGTTATGCCCACTTTTACGTTGCTTTCAATACTTCCCTTATATATTCTGTCTCCATAACTCCTTTTAGCTGTAGCTTATTGACAGCGCTGCTAGTTTTAGAACAAGAGCCCAGTCTTGGCTGTACAGTTCTGTTGATTCATTGACTAGGGCACACATGAAGAAAACATTTATTTACGATTTATTTTTCCAGTGTAATGGGCCTAAATATCTTTGCCATTTGAAAGATGTACTTGACATGAACATATTATGTGACAATGACAGTATTAATATTATTATTGTAAATTATAAATTGTGCTTTTTGTTTATTTATCTATATGCCCTCCATGAAAGAAAATGATTCATGAATAATTTGTGTGAATCTATACAAGCGCACAAATATCCAATCTGATCCATTCAAACCGCTGGTGTAACAAACTGTTTCCCGCCAAAGATTTACTGGCTAAGGCTTCAGAGTAATGGGTTAATGCATAATTAATCAAGGGCACTGAATGAAATTCACGGCTGGGAAAAAAAAATTTACAGCAGTTTTGATTACCTTGCCAAGTGCTGAGATTACACGCCTGATGCATTAAATAAACTTACATAAATGTACTTCTGCAGTGTTGCTGGGTAGGATACTGCTGGATTTGGGGACCAATAAAAAAGATATTTTATGCAGATGTTTTTTATGCAAAGCAGTATTGGGGAACAATGGAGGCTAATTTTAACGTGTTTATAGAGAGTGTCTTTGGCGCTGTGGTGTAGAAACCAGGACATGCAATGATCCCAGTAGTTAATAGGGTTCAGGAAGGGTAAGGTTGGCACTGTGGCCTCTTCTACTATTGAAAGTAATGCAACAGTGGGCATAACTTTTTTTTAATTTGCATAGGTCATTCAAATTTCACACGTTGGTAGAGTAGCTCTTCCTCTATATTAACTCTTCTTCTTTTTCGTTGTAGGTAAATAATGGATTCCAAACAGAAGCAACATGCTGTCATTAGGTTCTTGACAAAGGAAGGGTGCCGACTCTCCAACATCCACAGAGGGCTACAGAATGTTTATGGAGATGACACTATTGACAAGAGCAATGTCTTTTCATTGGTGACTCTTGTCAATGGTGTCATCCCTATAAACTTTCTGTAGCCTTCTGTGGATGTCGGACAGCCTGCACCCCTCCATCATCAAGAATGCAATGAAGGCTGACATACTCCCTCTCCTGCTGCATTCCTCTTGGTGTTGCTTGTATTGGAAAGGTGCTCAGAGGCGAGACAAGCGGCCATTATAAAGTGGATGCCCCCTTCCTAGCTATGTTTTTGAATGGCCGCAGGGGGGAAAGGGGGGCACCCAGGCTGACCAGCTATGGTTAATGGTTAGCAACATGGCACAAAGTACTACATGTTCTTTGTCCTATGGGGAACAGAACAGGGAAAAAGTAATAAAAGTTCTTCTTTAATTCTTATCTTGCATTTAACAGGTATCAGACAGACCAAAAAGTTGGGGTAAATCTTCTCACTTTGCTGTCAGGCAGAATAGGAAGTAAAATAAAATTTCCTCCAAAAGGGGCAATTGGGTAGCAATAGAGAGAGGAAGGTTTAGAACCTTGGGCAGGATTTCCTTGCCATCTGTGTCCACATACGGGGGTTTTGGATGGAGTTGGGCTTTATGGGTTAACAGATTGAGGGAAGGAGGAGGAAACAAAGTACCAAACTTAATAACTAACAGATTAAAATACAGCTGTTACACCTCTGTTTTGAGTGGGGAAAGGTTTGAAAGTCTGTAAGCCCTCATATACACTTTGGCGTGAGCATAGTCAGGCAATTTAGAGGCATTTTTATCTACAACGTATAGTACAGGAGCAGATTGACGTACTTTTGGCACCATAGGTTTTTTAAGTGTGATCCCCTGAAAAACACGTGTAAACGTGTTTTTGAAATGTTTTTCAGGCACTTCCTTTAAAGGACGAGCTTCACTCGACAGGCGACAAACTACACAACACAACACTTGAGAATAATGGGATTCTTCATCTTGAACGTTGTCCCGCTTCGGGAATCGTGTGACAAAACTCCTAGGTGTAAATAGAGGCTTAGGCTTATGTTCTTGCCTGTGGTCTAAATAAAGAGATTTCCTGAGTTCTTCTTTGTTCCAGTTCTGGGGACAACCTGTATTTCAGGGTGGGACAAGAAGCCTGTAAGCAAGAAATCTTACTAATATGATAATAGGAGAAAGGAAACAGGTGTCTTTCTGCTATCAGAAGTTTAAAATTTAGGCCAACACATTTAGAGGACAACTGATCTCAAAGTCACCAAATCCTTCTTGTATTTTTATAAATTACTCTAAAGGAGAAGTGGGGCCAAAGCTCTTTTGGCCATACTTCTGTGGGTCACAGGGTACACTTTGTTCTGCACTCCTGTGACCCATCTTCAGCTGACAGCGGGCTAAAATCTGACATCACTCATTGGGTCCGGGCTCTGGATCGATCCCAACTTTTATGTCATGATCCATCCAGATGCCTGGACCAGCAGCTGGCTCAGCCTCTCAGCACATCAATGAGAGTCTGAGTCAGTCGCTCCCATCCCCTGGACAGTCTGGCGCTCCAGTTAACACTGGAGGGGCAGAACAAAGAGCCAGTGACTGTGAGAGTCTGAGCTAGTCTCTCTCGCCTCCTGCAAAGTCTTGTACTCCAATAAACGTTGGATGGGCAGAACAAAGAGCCAGTGACTGACAGTCACCTGCTCTCTGCTCACTGATAACCGAGAACTGAGCGATTAGCGTTTTTTGATTGCTCTGTTCTCGGACTTAGAGGCAGCTGCGGGCAGATACAGCATCGGACCGATGCTGCATCCACCCAGGTGAGTGTGTGTGTCTGTTTTTTTTTTAATTCCCATACTTTCCTTTTAAATATTTAACTTTTTTGGATTTTCCCTCCCTCCACCACATCTTAAAAAATCAAATATGGACATTTAGCCTGCATCCTCAATCTTCCCCCTACTACTCGGGAAAAGCCACAGCTAGTCTGCCTTATTTCTTTTGGGTCCAGATATTGTAACTGCCAAAAAAACATTTGGTTGGGAGATATTTGTGTTGGCCTCAAGCCATAAAACTGCCAAAGCTCAGAAGAAAAAAAAGAAGGCATCTAGCTATAGTTATATAGAGCCTGACAAAAAACATTCAAGTATTGTGTCAAGGCAAACCTAAGCTTGTTGCATGCATTTTTTACACGACTACTTTTTTTATTTTTTTTTTGCCAATACTGAACAGACTGCGTCAGTATTTTTAAAGATGAAATATAGAACAAAACTGATTCAATTCAGTGGGAAAATGCTGCACTTTGAGTTTGATTATGGTGTATATATTTAGCATGCTGAAATGCATTGTTCTTGTCAAGGATCAGTTATTTGCAGTTGTATGAATGTCCTGCCATAGGCAGTGTCTTTTTCTTTTTTTTTTTTTTGGAACATTTATTGACATTGCTTGATGTACTTATATGATTGCTAACTCGAACTGACAGCACTCTTTAGAATAAAAGTGAATACATTCATTATGGAACCAAGGACCAAATTCTGAAAAAAAAAACCATTGCTGTATGACTATAGGTGCCATTATATTTGGTGATGATTTGGGTTGTGGATAACTGCCCCTTGCATGGGGTTACTAAGTTTATAGATGAATGAAATGGAAAATGTGTTTGTACGATGACCACATCTGTCAGTACTAGTCGTTTAGGAACAAACATCTCTGTTATCTTTGACTTGTGCCCTGCCCATCTTCATCTTCAGTATCTGTCCGGCCAAGACATTTCTAGGTCTGTTCCTGAATAAAATGTCCTCTACTTATTTTATTAATCCAGTAGATTCTGCTGCCAGAAGGGTTGGTCTTTGGTTGGAGGATCCCCAGAAAAGCCCTACTGGTCTGCAACCTAAGTTGGAGGGTGGTAGAAAGCTTCACAATCTGTGGGATGGAGTGTCAGCACGCTAGAGCTGGCCTGTTGGGACATTGTAATGAAATATGGCCTGTGGCCTACTTCTAGCTCAGTAAGGAGTAGCTTCATTGGGATCCCACAATGGGTGTTCGACTGTTCGTAGATGTTCGTACTTTCTCCACCGGTTCCTCTTAATTCAGGGGAGCAACATCACCAACCTCAGCATTCTCTCATAGAGAACAAAATTCGAGCAACCTTGTATGCATACCTCATTTCCTTCATGTGTTCATGCATTTAATACATCTTTCATTGTAAAATATTGTTTCACAGACATACATACCGGGTTTAAAGAATTCTAAAGTCCCTTCTCTGTATACTGTCCTGTATATTATATAGTTCATATCAAGCCACACCGCACACTGTGCTGAACATTGTACTGCACTCCACTCTGTACATTGTGCTATAGATTTCTTACGGCACAACATTCTAATCTATGTACTATACTGTACAATATATTGCTCATTGCACAAAACTCCACATTATACACGGTAGTTTATATCCTTTACAGCACACCACTCCAATCTGTACACTGTACTGTATATTATACAGCACACCATTCCCCTCTGTAAACAGGGCTGTACATTATACTGCATAATGCTCCACTTTGTACAATGTACTGTACATTCCTTGATGCACACCAGAGGTGTAATTAGAACCTTCAGGGCCCCGGTGAAAGAAACCATGAACGTCCCCCCTGACCCTGTACTGGTGCCCGTGCCACTGGTCCTTGGGTCCTTGACACTTGTCCCGGGTCCCCTCCCACTAGTCCCAGGTCTCTTCCCACTGGTCCCAGGGCCCTTTCCATTAGTCCTTTGGAATTTTCTTTCTGATCCCTGTCTGTTGGCCAGCTGTATAGCAAAGATACAGACATTTACTTCAACTTCCATACAATTTTTCAGTAAAAGTTTGAAAGCCTCTCCATGCAGATATTATTGGTTTAATAAAGTGGTACAAAAACAAAGTTGATTTGCAAATTTTAGTAACCCATCACAACCCAGTTTTATTTTCCTGGTGTCAGTTCCATGAAAGATAATTTTCCTTTGCGTTGCTCTGCACATTTACTACACTATCTTCGTTAAGCTGTCTCAAGTTTGCTTCATGAGCAAATATTACTGCCCCTATCATTCATTTTGGGACACATTCTCATTTATTAGAAGTGCGGGTTTCTATTGCCCTCTTCAGGAGGAGGGCACTAGGTGAAAAAAAAAAAAAAAAAACAACCTAAGGGGCCAGTACCACCTAGTGAATAAATTCCACCTCTGCTAGGAAGCTCACTTTTTTCCTAGTGTCCATGTGGGATGGGCGCCTCTCACCAAGCTCCTTGGTTTGAGACTTTTTCTCTTGAGTTTTTATAGCTTTTTGTAGTTCTCTGTTGGTGTTTTCTGCCCACCCCTCGTGGGTACATCTTGTGGATGTCCCACATGTCTAATAAATTAAGCATTGTCCCTCAGTAAACAATAGAAAAGATAGAATTTTTGTACTCACCATGAAGTTTTTTTTTTTCTCTGAGCTCATTGGAGAATACAACTTCTGCCTCTCTGGTTTTTGTTCAGCCTGCTGCCTTCATTGGAAGTTTTGTTTCTCTTTGTGCATCTTGCTAGTAACTGAGCCTCTAGATCAGCCTTTCTCAACCAGGGTTCAGTGGAACCCTAGGGTTCCTCCAGGCGCTGCTAGGGGTTCCTGGAGCAATGAGCAATTTCTGCCTCTTGTATAAGTAACCACTGACATCAATGATCCTTTTAACCATCTGCAGGATAGTCATCCCAATAACCAAATAATGGGAGGTCAATGGGAAATTTTCCCTTACATTGGTAAACAGTAGGAAGAATGATGCCTTATGGTTGTCAGAATTCTGCCTTTGCAAACAGTAAAAAAGATAATTGGAATCCTATTTCTGGCTTTGCCAAATGGCGTTGTCCTGGAACTATCCAGGCATCATAAAATGGGAGGGCAATCAACCACAGCTAAAGTAACCCCTATCAACTTCTGGAGGAAACCTGGTTGAGAATAGTTTCTACAAAGCAAGGGTTTCTCGACTAGGGTTCCTCCAGAGGTTGCTAGGGGTTCATGAAGCAATGAGTAATTTCTGCCTCTCCTATAAGTAACCAATGATCTTTTTTAGCTATCTGTAAGAGGGAAGTTTTCACAATGACCACAAATGCAGGAGCACTCTTTCCACCATCATGCTAATTTACTGTGTGTTGCACATATAGTATAGTGATTATAAGCAGGGGATCCCTAGGACCCAAAAGGGTTTCAAAGGCTTCATTCGCACATGCTGCGGCCACGGCTCACAGCATGGGGTCAGGTGCGTCCCTGTTCACCAATTTAGGTGTGAATCAGGTCTGAATTTTTGCCTAAATTCACACCTGAATTGGACTAGTAGACACACAGGACCCTTTCCAAATGCGGACTGCTGCTGCCCCGGAGCTGTATGAACCAGCTCCATTGAGAGCCGGTCACACTCTCCTGTCATAAATTGCATGCGGAAAAACATGCATCCAATTTGCATACTGTATATGTGAACCCAGCCTAATGCCCCGTACACACGATCGGATTTTCCGACAACAAATGTTGGATGTGAGCTTGTTGGCTGAAAGTCCGACAGTGTGTATGCTTCAGCGGACATTTCTCAAATTTTCCGTCAATAAAACTTTGTTGCCGGAATTTCCGATCGTGTGTACACAAGTCCGACGCACAAAAGTTCACGATGCTCGGAATCACGCAGAAGGAGCAGCACTGGCTATTGAACTTCCTTCTTCTCGGCTCGTCGCATGTCTTTTACGTCACCACGTTCCCACGTTCGTAATTGTTGGCCAACGTGTGTGTGATCGTGTGTATGCAAGACAAGTGGTGGGTGGCACAGTGGTGTAGTGGGTAGCACCTCGCCTAGCAGTAAAAAGGGTCGCTGATTCGAATCCCAACCACAACACTACCTGCCTGGAGTTTGCATGTTCTCCCTGTGCCTGCGTGGGTTTCTTCCGGGTATTCCGGTTTCCTCCCACTCTCCAAAGACATGCTGGTAGGTTAATTGGATTCTGTCCAAAATTGGCCCTAGTATATGAATGTGAGTTGGGGACCTTGGATTGTGGGCTCCTTGAGGGTAGGGACCAATGTAAGTGTGGAGCGCTGCTGCATAAATTGACGGCACTATATGGGTACCTTAAATAAGTAGGAATAATTGTAGACACGCACCCACACTCACTCAGGATGGACTGGTGTCTTTATTCAACCTTACTAACTATGTAACTATGTAAGTTGGAGCCAACATCCTTCGAACAAAAATCCACAGTTTTATTGTTGGAAAGTCCGATCGTGTGTACGGGGCATAAGTGTTAAAAAGGTTGAGAGAGGCTGCTCTAGATAGTGATGACCCCTTGGTTTTTTTAGTTGGACTGATCATCCCTCGTCTGCTGGTGGCCATATAAACCTACAGATCTAATAAATTAGTCTGTGTCCCTCAATAAATTCAATGAAAAATTTTATGGTGAGTAGAAAAAGTCTATCATCCTGGTTGATAGTTGTAAATAAATACCTCTCCAATAAAACCAGTTCTGAGCACAAATCAACAATTTGCTGAGGAGTAAACTTATTTTTTTTGTGAATCTCTACCTATCTGCCGTTTGTCACAGGTGTTGCCTGCATTTCGGGGATCAAATGTGACTTGTTTCTACTTAATGATCTGCATGGTACTGATTCAAAGGAAAATTTGACAGCGAAATGCCTTAATCACTGGAGCTTTAGTCAATGCAATTTATGAAACTAAAATTATTTGAAAGCATTTCACAATCCCCTTTGAAAGCACTACATGCGTAAATACTTCTTTACACGGGAACATCAGAAATTCAATTTTTCTGCCTTAATCCAAAGATCTATATGCGTTCGGTTTATTTTGGAACATATAAAAATATATGAAGAGTATTATAGATTATACATATTTTGGTGTCTTGCAGCCACTTGCTAAAATGAGACTGTGGATTTTGTCTTTAACACTGCAAAACCCACAAGTAACATTTTGCACTTTTTAAAGTTCTGTAAATGTTTACAAAGCACATGAAACTAACACAAAGCATTGGGACGAACAAGCTAATCTTTTTACCTATTCTTTGATGTGTTCTTCTACCAGAAATGAAATTCCGCTTGTTGTAATATTACAATTTATAATGTATATCTTAATATGTATGTGCATAATGTTTATGTGTATTTTTTTTTTTTTTTTTTATTTATGCAACATATCAATGCTTTAGAAAACAGTTGTCTTTTGTCACAATTGTATATGTACTTGATAACAAACATGATGCAGAAAAAGAGCACTAGTTACATTGGAAGTGGTTAACTCAATATGTTTATTAACTGTGCTAGTGTGGTGTCTCTTCAGCGGCTTAACTGCAAATTTCGTATTTATTAAAAAAAAAAAGGTACGCAATAGGTTAATACCTTTATAAGTAGAAGGTGTTGTGGTATTCATTTTAGGACATTTGTTCTCTACAGTCTAGTTCAACGCTACCCAAAACTAATAGATGATTTTTTTTTATGGTCACTGGAAAGCCAAATCACAAGATGGTTTCTTTCCTTATCTTTCATAGGCTAGAAGTGGTGGGATACCCCCCACAAGATCTCCTAGTTCCATCCAAATACTGTGGATAGTACAAGGCCAACTGGCACTTCTCCCCCCCCCCAATGGGAGCGTCAAGAATAAAAATGAATTGGGGAATCCACTTATTAGAGAGTGGCAACTTTATTATGCTTGTAGTGGGACGAAGGTACAATTTACTACAAGAAAATCTCACCACCGAAGTCTCTAGAGAACATAGTATTGGCTTCACCAGTTCCTAAACGAAATTCAAATATTAGTATTGAGTTGATTGTAACTTCACCTTTTTGAAATGTTAGGCATTATCTGGGCAGTGAAATCAGGTTACATAAAAATATGGAAGTTATTACTAATGATACCAAGCTTTAATGGCAGCTATTCAAAAACACCAGCCTAGGCACTCTTCAAAGAAGAATTCTGGGTATAGATATATTTAAACAGTTACATTGGTCCAGCATGAACCAATTTAGCTATGCATACACCATGACTGTGGGATCCCAGTAGAAGATGGAAATCACTTCAGTAGATAATGCTACTCTAGTGATCCCCACTAGCTTCCAGGTCCCGTGCTGAGCAGTTGCCTTTCTGCATTGTGAACACAGGACCTTGGCCACTGGGCATGGGTGCCATTCAGAGTATGCTTTGCATTTTATTAAAGCATTCTCTGATTGGACGAGGTGGAGAATGTGAAGTCACCACCCCGTATTTCCACCTTGTGCAATCAGGAAATACTTTGCATTAATTGAGAAAATGCAAAGTGATCTCTCAATGGCGCCCGTGCCGAGCAGCCAACTTCTTGTGTTCAGTGAGGAGCAGAACAGCCACTTGGCACTGGACCCAGAAGCCAGTGGAGATTCCTGGATTAGCAGTATCTACTACAGTGATTTCCAGCTTCTAGAGCAGTGATGGCGAACCTTAGCACTCCAGATGTTTTGGAACTACATTTCCCATGATGCTTAACTACACTGCAGAGTGCAAGAGGATCATGGGAAATGTAGTTCCAAAACATCTGGCAAGGTTCGCCATCACTGTTCTAGAAGGATCCCACAGGTATGGTATATACATAGTATTCTTCTTTAAGCAAAGCAAGTTTAAATAAAAACAGAATAAGAGATTGTTGGAGTAGGAGGGTTTAAGAGGCAATCAAAATGAGGATACATTTTTATAGAATTATAGCCGTATATCTGCAGGATGGGATCATTTAAGGCACTGCTGCCTCTGACAGATTTGAAGTGTGATCTGGCAATGTCAAAAATATTCTGCTCACTGTTCTCCTTGCTGGAGAGGAAGCTACGTCTGAGAACATGCAGTGCAAGGATCTCCCTGCTTCTGCTGTATCCATTCTGTAGATTTGTTCTTCCTCTACCTCTCCTGTTGTGTTTGAGTATTACTCCAGCAGTCACCAATGGGGCAGCTCTGACATGAACAAATCCCTGTTCCTCCACCAAAGATGAGTGCCTCAACATAGAGACATAGTGCAGAATAAGGCATGGTAAGTCAGTAATAGGGAAAAGATCAGCTGCAAGGGGACCACAGACAGTACTGGTGACTGGCCCTTTGTTTTCTGCTTGCCTTTATGGGCATTCTTCCACAGTACAGGTCTTCTTTAAGCTTTTAATTACAGTAGAGGAAGGAAACAGAAGAGTAGTCACATGATTAACAAAGGATAACCACTTATAGGAAACCCATGTGGTGCTAACTCATGAAGGAATTTTACAAGCAAAAAAACAGGATAAGTTGGGAAGTCGATCTGGAATAGAAAAGGGGAACGGAAATAAGAAAAACCATAATACTGGTGAAAGTTGTAGAGTGTATATATATATATATATATATATATATATATATATATATATATATATATATATATATATATATATATATATATATATATATTGTTTATTTTTTAAATCCTACTAAGGTGGATTTACACTTTCAATGTGTGGGAAAATGGTTCTAAAATGAATACAATCCACAAGCAATGCTGGAACGTTAAGGTAAAGAGATTGAACTGCTTTTGATATTAGTGGCTCTCTGCTTTCTGCATTTTATCAGTGAATTCTGGCATTGGAGAAGCTTGCAGGTAGACTGTAGTGTAATATCGAGCCGCTATAATAGTAGAGGCTGTCCCCAAGTCGGGGTATCAGAGATATGACGTAAAGCTTCATTGGAGTGCCTCATTGATTGTTTCAGATGTCCTGAAAGTGTGACCTTTGTATGTTTTTTTGCTTATTTTATTGTTACAATCAAAAATTAAATACTGCACTTTCAAGGATAATTCCATTGTCTTGTGATTTATTTAATTGTTTTCCTTTACTTCTCACATAAAGAGCAAAGCCATGCTACTAAGGTCCTCCCTCTAAAACTCCACTTCTGCTTAAAGGATAACTTATATAAATAAGTGATAAGTATCACACGTTAGGTGTCGTAGCTTTCATACCTTCCACTGGACATGTGTTGCAGGGGCCAATTTACAGGAGAAAAGCAGATATTGCTATTTGCTCTCCAGTGGACATGGCAATGTTATTCCTCATCATGACCTATGTTTTAAATCCCATTCAAAAAAGCATCCTACGGTGTGCACCCTGTGGAATTAGGGGCTGGTCTCATAACTTTGGCAGGTAATATATTCTTCTTTCTCATTCATTGGAATAAATCCTGCTTCTTTTAGAGTCCCAAAGCAAGTGGATGGAGCGAAATGCACATTTGTAAGGCACATCACAGGCTTTAAAGGAACACAAAGGAGCGCCAGCAAAGTGCAGCATCAATGGGTTTATTATGATTCAAGCCAAATGCAAACTCACAGAAATATAAAATCAAAGAGCTTATCTGCAGCCATGCAACATAAGATGGAAGCCGTCGACCAGAAGTGCTGCTTGTAACAGCAAACAGCGTGTTGTCAGTGAGGAAACCAGGTATAATGTTCCAGGAGGTGAGGAGAGCCACTGTGGGACACAAGGCAGGATGTGATGTCACACCTGGGGCGGGCAGGTTGCTATGGTAACACGTTTCGGAACTCCTATTAGTTCCTTTTCTTCAAACCATGGTTTGAGAAAGGAACCAATAGGAATTCTGAAATGTGTCATCATAGCCACCAGCCCACCCCAGGTGTGACATCACATCCTGGCTCGTGTTGCCAACATTTAAAAATATTTAGAAGGGACACCTTGAAAAGTCTAAAAAGAAAAATGCAGCACCTGTCATTGTTGGTGTCAGTGGGATAAAATAAGCCCCATTATATTGGTGCCATTGGGATAAAGTAAGTCCCATATTGATGGTGTCATTAAGATATAATAAGCCCCATGTCATTGTTGGTGTGTGTGGGGGGGGTGATAAAATAAGCCTTGTATCATTGGTGTCCATGGGATGAAATAAGCCCCACATCATTGATGTCAGTGGGGTAACATAATTCTCATATTCCCTTTGGGATAAAGTAAGTCCCATATTGATGGTGTCATTGAGATATAATAAGCTCCATGTCATTGTTGTCGGGGGGGATAAAATAAGCCTTGTATCATTGGTGTCCATGGGATAAAATAAGCCTCAAATCATGGATGTCAGTGGGGTAAAATAATTCCTATATCATTGATGTCAATGGGATACAATAAGCCCCATTAAAATGATGTAGGTGGAATAAAATAAGTCCTATCATTGGTGTCATTGGGATAAAATAAGCCCCATATCATCACAGTCATGGGGGTAAAATGAGCCTTATATCATTGGAATAAAATAAGACCCATCATTGGTGTCATTGAGATAAAAATAAGCCTCAAATCCTTGGTGTTATTGAGATAAAATAAGAATTCCAAATCTCGTGTCAGTGTGATAAAATAAGCACCATCATTGGTGTCATTCGGGGAAAAAGCCACTGAGATAAAAAAAATCCTCATATTCTTGGTGTCAGTGGGATAAAATAAGTCCCATCACTGGTGTCAGTGGTATAAAATAAGGCTCATATCAATAATGTCATTGGGATAAAATAAGCCCCATATCATTGTTGTGGGAACAAGAATAAGCACTGGTTGTTAGTTACCAAAGCATACTGTCCATACACCTGACAGTCAGTTCATGCATCATTGCAATGCCCGGTGATGGAATGCAGAGAGCTTCTTAATTGTGTCCTCTCACAGTGTCCTGAACCCTATGGATCAGCCTGCAGGATGCAGAAACATCTAGACAGTGTTCAAAATCCTGGGACTGTCCTGCAGGATTCGAGACATTCGGCAACTATGATGGAGATTCAGATCTTCTTAGTGTCAGGAGGTCTGTCTCAGCCTGAAGTGACATGTACGGCTGAGCGTGCATCTAACACGCGGCTGGCATTGACGCCTGGTGAAAGGTCTGTTGTGGCCTTGTCGTGAGCTACTACTGACAAGTCATTTATTTCACACACGTGATTGTTTTACGTATAAATTTCAGGAAATGACCGGAGAAATTAAATCACGACAAGGCAATGTGTTCACATGAAAACGACACACACATGGACACCATGTCAGTAATAGAAGTCATCTGGAGAGGATTCTGGAAAGGAGGGTCCTTCTACAGCAGACACGTTAGACTTTTTATTTTATACCTGTGGCTCTCTTATTCCTTCTTTGTGGACCTCAAGATTGAAGTATTAGTTTTCTAAACCACTCTGTATCATAAACTATTGCCCTTTTTTTCCATTGACCCTTTCAGCTCTCATCCTTGTACAGCCCTTATGGATCAGAGAATTTTTTTACTTCTTTGCTACAGGGCTAGGACTAATACATACACATATCCATTTTTTAATACAGGCAGTCCCCAAGTTACAAACATCTGACTCATACTTAAAAAGTAACTCCACTTTTGTTCAGAAATAACCTTCCTTACCTGGGCAGGAAGTAATTCTGGACAGCCGCACTCCGAAAAAGTTGCCTTTTATTCAAAAAACAAAATCAAAAGTACATGCCACAGCAGAACAGAAGAACTGACGCGTTTCACACTACAAACAGTGCTTAATCACCATGATTAAGCACTGTTTGTAGTGTGCAACACGTCAGCTCTTCTGTTCTGCTGTGGAATGTACTTTTGATTTTGTTTTTTGAATAAAAGGCAATTTTTTCGGAGTGTGGCTGTCCAGAACTACTTCCTATCTATTGCTATATGCATTGCCAGCACCTGTGGCTTCTAAACTGGTGAAGAGGTTTACTATCGTTTGACCTTCCTGGAGCGGTGATATCTCCCCTTCCCTTCCTTACCTGGGTGATCTACTTTGTGTACATTGCAAGGACTTTAACCAATTTTGTTTCAGATTCCTACCTTTTGTTATTCTGAAGAATTTCCTGTGTGTGTCTCTGTGTCCATGTGGGAAAGTGAGTCTAATGGGAGTGGTTTCATAATTATCAATTCGCTGTGCACCTGCAGGGCACTAATGAAGAAAGCTACTGAGCCTGCATCCCTTCAGACGTGTTCCTATTGTGATTATCTTACTAAAAATTGAAATTTTTGTTCCAGGGGATGCCTGAAATCTGACTTGAATCTTAATGCAGACTTCTGGGAAAATCGGTTTAGCCAATCACACAAGCAGAAAATTATGTTTCTGGGGGGGGAGGGGGGGTTCTGTACACAGCATGTGTACAGAACACCTCCAGGTAGCCAAATTGCATTGCATTTTCAGAAAATTACAGCGGATGCAGATTTAATTTTTAATAACATTCAATTACAATATGAATTGTGCCGCAATTGTACACGCTATATTATTTTTTCTTTATTTGCTATTTTTTCCCCCATGAAAGTGGTTAGCCTTTAAGAATGGAGGCAACATGACGTCATGTTGGTCCCAGAAACCGACGGGCAGCCATCTTGCTGCTCACCGCATGCTGCCACCTACTGTCTGGCAGACCTTTCAGCAATGCCACATCACTGCATGGCCAGTTAACCCTTCCCTATGCTATCTAAAACATAAATATATTTTCTTGGGCTGGAGTTACACTTTAAAAATGTACCTGTTCTAACTTACATACACATTCAACTTAAGAACAAACCCACAGAACTTATCTTGTTTGTAACCCAGGGACTGCTTGTACTGAGCAATCTGCGGAATACTTGTATCCTTTGATCTTATTTGGTGCTCTGTAGGTTGGCCTGTTGGTTGAAATCATGTGATATAGACATTCCCTGCTGGTGTTTCTGGGAGAACATTTATCACAGTTTG
This sequence comes from Aquarana catesbeiana, assembly GCF_042186555.1. Lineage (NCBI taxonomy): Eukaryota > Metazoa > Chordata > Amphibia > Anura > Ranidae > Aquarana > Aquarana catesbeiana. Next base: position 24,351,356 of record NC_133328.1, read on the forward strand.
CCTCTGTTCCAAGGAAGATGTCAACTGCCTGAAAACCTGGTTGTGCAAGGTGTAACACCCTTGTGTGAGGCTCAAGGAGCATCCTGTCAAAATGTGCCTTAGTGATACAGGTTCTTGACCAAAAGAGCAAGCAGGATCTTTTCCCCACAGCTGCCTCATGTTCTGGGTTGTGGGTAGGAGGTCATCAGTGGCTCTGATGACAAAACTTAGCTAAGATCCCTCCATCTCCCAAATGTCACGCCAGCTGAGTTTCCTCTTTTTTAGACTCTCCTTGTTAGTCCATTGGCCCTGCCTGGCCTCTGAGATGGCCTCAGCATGTCACTCTGCCTCCTCTTCCTGTCTTCCCACCTCTTCCACCATGAGCCATCTCTTCTGCACTGATGTTGCCTTGTGACACCAAGGAGGTTTTAGGACAAGCCTGAGACCAGCCCTTCCATGTTAAACCAACCATAGTCCTGAAAATAAAGAGAAGACTAGCACTCTAAATGCTTCAGATGAAGTCCACTTCCTCTCCATTACCATCTAGGGGGGGGGGGGGGGGGCACTGAGCATGGTGGTAGGATAGGCTGATGCTGGAACTAGAGGTGTGTCTAGTGACAAAGCACTCTATGCTTTTCTGAGAATACAAATTACAGAGTTTGGGAAGTGTTGTAGTGTTGGGGCATTTAGCGAGCACTTGCTGTGGAAAGAAGCTGCAACCACTGCAAGTGGCAGCAAAGTGGATCTTGCAGAAGAAGAGGATGCCCTGGACACAATTTTTGTATCTCTTGTGCCCAAAATGTGACTGAGTGACCTCAGTGATTGCATGGTGGACAAGGTGTGCCAGCCACAAGACTTGTGTAGCACCTTCAGTGTACAGAGTAGGTAAATTTAGTCTGTAGGCAAAGGAGCTGGGGTTAATTTGTTGTGTGTTAGTGTGCAGAGCTCCAAGGGCTGGGTCTCTGTTACCTCCCCCTGGCTTCCAGAATGTGCTGGATAGTTCTGGAACTTAGAGGGTGGAGAAACAGAGACTAAACCTGAATATAAATGGAGTCTCCTCCAATCCCTGGGTAGGTAACGCCCAGTAGGTGGAGAGACAGGCCATAAATGTTCTAGAGCTGAGTCCTGGAGGGGACCCCTGTGTTGGACAGAAGGAAGAAGCTAGTGGAAGAGAGAGGGAGAAAGAGAGCTGAAGACTCACATCCCTTTCGAGCTTCAGCTAGGCTTAGCTGGAGCTTCCCTGACAGCCAGGAGCTGGGCCGTTTCTACAGGAAACCTGTGCGGCAGCCATCTGGACATCAGGAATAACTCAAAAGGGACTGAGAGAGAAAGTTTTATTCTTCACACCCCAAACTTGGACAGAAGAGGGGCAGCAAGGTGCAATACTCTGTTAGCTTGTAACCAGGAGACAGCTTAAAGACAGTTCACAGTCGTTAAAGCCATCCTACACCTCTAGCTTGTGTCCAAGGTCAGCTAGGTGCATCAGCATTTCCTTATGGAGCAGCACCTGCACTCAACAGTTGGGACTTTCTTTTTGTTACTGAGTCAGCCGATCCATCAATCCTATGGGAGGACAGCATATTGACATTAATTCATAGCAGCCAGAGACAGTATCAAGTCCTTGAGTTTGTTTTCAAGTTTTACAGTTCTGGGCATCCCACGCTTCCATTCCCCATCCAAGTTATAAACCCCTAAATAAATAAAAACACAACAAAATACCCTGAACTGGTTCTTAAAGTCTGTGCCAATGTTGCAAAATTCATGTTGCCTGGCTGTGACTGTAAGAGAGGACCCTCAAAATCCAGTGGTCCTAAAGGGGGTTAGCGCTACACTTGCTTGAAATACTGCCTGGCAATGGACAATCCAAGGAACCTAAGAGTGTCCAAAAGAGTCAGTGCCACCTGGTAAGAGCTTACAAATGTCCCAGTTGAGGCAGAGGTGGTGAAGCTTGCACCTGATAATTCAGTGAGTTCCCCTGGCCCAAGAATCAGTAGAAAGTTTTATAAAAAATAGTAAATAATGTGGCATAACTAAAGCACATAACACCCAGGGCAGATCATTTATTTACCACCCACCTTCTGTGCATGGCAACTGTATTTTTTTAGTAATAATCTTTCAAAATACATAATACTTACAGAAAAGAAACACAGATAGTGAACAAATGTTGGTGTCTCTTCTCATAGTTAGTGTAAGCTTGTTGTAGACTGTGAGTGGATGAGTGGAGAGCTGCTACATGGCATAGTGTGTATGGTGATGGAAGAGTTGACAAAGACGATACTGTGAATGGGTGTAGGGAAGAAAAGTGAATATATTGTGGATACTGGAAAGGTGAAAACAGTGCCAGCCAACATACTATGGACAGTGGAGAGAGATGGTAAATTGGTATATATAGTTAACATAGTTAGCCTGGTTAAAAAAAAACACAAGTCCATCCAGTTCAACCAATAGAAGGGAAAAAAAAAGTTTATACAATCCAATACACACAGTTAATCCAGAAAAAAGGCACCCCCCCCCCCCCCAAAAGGCAATTGGATATTCCCTATATCAACTAAATAATAGTACCCAGTTATATCATGTGCTTTTAGAAAAGAATCCAGGCCTTTTTTAAAGCAATCTACTAAGCTGGACAGAACCAGCTCTTGAGAGAGTCAATTTCACATTTTCACAGCTCTTACTATGAGGAAGCCTTTCCGTATTTGGAGAATCAGGCTCGGTTCGTAGCCTCGGGTTTGTGCCTGGGGTCTGGTGTGTGCCTGTTCACCGGATCAGGTGCGATTTAGGTCCGAATTTTGTGCCTAAATTCGCACCTGAACCGGACCCAAACACGCACCGGACCTTTTTTCAATCTGGACCGCAGACACCCCGGACATGTGTGAACCGACACCATTGAGAGCTGGTCACACTTGCCTGTCATACGTATTGGATGCAGGGAAACCCACATCCAATTTGCATATGTGTGAACCCAGCCTAAATCTCTTTTCCTCCCAACATAAAGAGCGCTCCCTTATCCTTATGTATTATTTCACATAACATAGAATAAAACACGAAAAGCGTACTTTTTACATTTAAATCCTAATAAAAGAAATAAAATATGCAGATATCATTCTCATCAGTCTGGGTTGACACTGTTGCACTCTGTGTTAATGCAACGTGTAAAAACGCACGCTATATGCATTGGTGCGCTGCAATGCCATTCATTCTTAACGGCACCACAAAGTACCTTACCAGCGTACCTGCATCTCAGCGCTCTACAATGCATGCATCACATTGCATTGTGGTGTGCTGAATTACAAAAAGCTGGGCATGCACTTTTTTGGTGCATTTGTGGGTTTTAGGCAGCCTATTTGAATGATGTACATTATCACTCATGTGTTAAACACATCGCAACAATGCGAATCCAGCCTAAAAGCACACGCAAACCCTAACTGAATAAAGAGATCACTAAAGCACCGTGTATAATCATCAACCATCTTATTTGTAATAAAATACTTGTTTTCACCTTTTCTCATCCTTTGTTAAATCTCAGTGGTTCTGATCTCCTGCACTCCCTCCAGCAACTACTGCACATCGTTTCTCAGGTCTGGTTTCCTGATGGTGACAGCAGTGGACCAAGTCTGTGTAATGTGGGTTGAAAAAACTACTTGCAGTCTCAAGACAAAACTTGTTTGACAGAATGACAACATAGGACAATCACTGAAATAGAGTAAAAGAGCTTTGTCACCCTATAAAAGGAACAATGACCTTTATTGCAGCATCACTAGAGAGAGTTTTAAAGAAAGCATCAGATTTAAAAATCCTACAAATAACATTTGAAATAAATTTAACAGTTAGATGAGATTTTTGTCATTGGTTTTACATGTACTTTAAAGAGGAACTTAACCCAGCCCTTCCTGGGTTTAATGATTGAAAACCCCTATTACCTTGGCTGTTGGGTGGAACTCAAATAGTATACTCCATACACCCCGTGAATCAAGCATTATCCTTTTGTGATCTGCCTTGACCTATCGAGCTGCCATCTTTCTCTCTTACATCATAATTATTATTATTATTATACAGGATTTATATAGCGCCAACAGTTTACGCAGCGCTTTACAATATAAAAGGGAGACAATACAGTTATAATACAATAAAATACAAGAGGATTAAGAGGGCCCTGCTCAGAAGAGCTTACAATCTAATAGGGTGGGGCAGGTGGTACAAAAGGTTGTAACTGTGGGGAATGAGCTGATGGAAGTGGTAGAAGATTAGTTGGAGAAGTGCTAGGCTTTCCTGAAGAGATTAGTTTTCAGGGATCGTCTAAAGGTAGCAAGAGTAGAGGATAGCCGGATCGGTGGAGGTAGTGAGTTTCAGAGGATGGAAGAGGCTCTGGAGAAATCCTGGAGACGAGCATGGGAGGAGGAGGAGACGAGAGAGCTTGAGAGTAGGAGGTCATGAGAAGAGCGGAGAGGACGATTTGGGTGTTATTTGGAGACAAGATTGGTGATGTAGCTCGGCGCAGAGTTGTATATGGCTTTGTATGTTGTGGTTAGTATTTTGAATTTAATTCGCTGGCTGATTGGGAGCCAGTGTAGGGATTGGAGGAGAGGGTTGGCAGACACTGAGCGGTTGGTAGGGTGGATAAGTCTGGCAGCAGCATTCATGATAGACTGAAGATGGGAGGAGCCTTTGGAGAGGCAGGCCAATGAGAAGGGAGTTACAATAGTCAAGGCGAGAGATAACGAGGGAGTGAATGAGGAGCTTGGTGGTTTCATTTGTTAAAAAGGGGCGAATTTTAGAGATTTTGACAACAATTGGACTTGGGGCTGAAATGACAAATCAGAGTCTAGGATTACACCTAGTACCCTGGTGTGAGGGAAGGGACTGATAGTTGCATTGTTGATTTTGATGGAAAAGTCATGGAGGGGGGCATGGGCAGGGGGGAATATAATGAGACTGCCATCCCTTCCAGGTTCTTGCAGCCAGCCACAATGACACTCCAACAGGTCCACTCTCCTCCAGCCAATCTCTTTAAGCTGATTCTTCCTGGGATATCTGATGTCTATATCCCAGGAGACTGCTGGAGCAAGGTACACGTCTGTAGCACTACCACCATAAGTGGCCGCTTTAGATTAGACAGATTCTTACCCCAACAGTGCAGAGGCAGCCATGCACACAGCAATAAGAGTACATTCACTCTGCCTCATTAATCAGCCATCAGGGGTTGTGTTTTGGAAGTTTATTTGCTATTGGAACTTGGGAGGGGATTTGGAGAGATGCAGAACTCTTCTAGCAGAGAACACTTCTTGCTTAGCAGCTGTAGCATTAGTATAGGCAGACTGGAACAGTCCACAGTTCACTGCTGGGGACCATGAAGTAGTCCATGACCACAAGTAAAGGCTTCACTCACTTCTGGTACACAGACAGTTGATAGATGTAGACTTTTGCAATTTAGTCCAGAATTCAGTCCACAGGGGTTTAGGGGCTTGCAGCCCCTCTTCTCTCAGCTCACAGAGCCATCCCAACAGAGTGAATGAATGAATGAATGAATAATTTGTAAAGCGCTACAAATTGCGAACTGAATCGCCTCAAGGCGCTAGATGTATTCTCTGTGGCCAGCTTCTAGAAAAGGAAGGTCTTTAGTTTTTTCCTGAAGGCCTGGTGGTTTTCTTCCATGCGGAGGTTGGTTGGGAGAGCATTCCATAGTCGAGGTCCTTGGACTGCAAATCTACGTTCTCCCTTTGCTTTGTAGCGGTATTTGGGAATGAGGAGGAGGTTTTGGTTAGCTGATCGAAGACTGCGATTCGGTGTGTAGTGTTTTATTTTTTCCCGGAGATATTGCGGAGCGTTTCCTTGTATGCATTTATGGGTGAGGCAGAGGGTCTTGAATGTGATCCGATTCTTCACCGTTAGCCAATGTAGGCTTTTTAGGGATGGGGAGATGGATTCCCAGGGCTTTTTCCCTGTTAACAGCCTTGCCGCCGTGTTCTGCATGAGTTGCAAGCGCGCAAGCTGGTATTGGGGTAGACCTACGTAGAGGGAATTTGCGTAGTCGAGTCGGGAATTGATGATCGTTCCCACAACTGCCGCTTTGTCCTCTTCTGGGATGAAGGGGATGAGTCTGCGAAGCAGGCGGAGGAGGTGGTGAGATCCGCTCACCACCGATCCTATTTGTGCATCCATTGTCATTCCTGAGTCAAAGATGACTCCGAGACTCTTGACTTTGGTGCTGGGGGAGATGGTCTGTCCGAGGATGGAGGGTGGTGTCCACGGAGTCTCAATTTTGGAATTTTTGTTGGCTTGCAGGAGAAGAAGTTCTGTTTTTGATTCGTTCAGTTTGAGGGAGCTAGCGGTCATCCAGTCATTGATTAAAGTGAGGCATTTCTGTAGTTGCTGATGATGATCTTTCTGTCCATTAATGCGAAAGTAGAGTTGGGTGTCGTCTGCATATGAGTGGAAGCAGAGGTCCGTTTTCCTGATGATATTGAGAAGCGGGCGGATGTAGATGTTAAATAGCACTGGTGACAAGGGTGAGCCCTGAGGGACTCCACAGGAGACTGCCCGAGATTCCGAGGTGAATGTTCCCAGTTTCACTGTCTGAGAGCGATTCTCTAAGAAGGATGTAAACCATTTTAGGGCAGAATCTGTGGCTCCTGCAACTTCTGCGAGGCGGACAAGTAAAGTATTGTGGTCCACTGTATCGAATGCTGCGCTGAGGTCTAACAGTACCAGGAGACTCGGTTCCCCGTCATCTGCTGCTTCAAGGGCGTCGTCCCATATTTTGAGAAGTGCTGTTTCTGTGCCATGGCCTGGGCGGAAGCCTGATTGCAGAGGGTCCAGGATGTGGTGTGTCTCCAGGTGGTGTTGTAGCTGCTGTACTACTGCTTTCTCTATAATCTTGGAGATGGTGTTGAGGCTTGTTATTGGTCTGCGGCAGTTAGGGTCTTTAGGGTCGAGATTAGGTTTCTTTAGCAGGGGTTTGACGATGCCTTGCTTGAGGGAGGTTGGCACGGTCCCTTCTTTGAATGATTGATTTATGAGATGTGTTAGGGTGGGGGCCAGGATGTCGGAACATGCTTTGAACAATTTGGTGGGGATGATGTCGTTCGGTGATGTGCTGTCGCGAAGGCTTCTGATGATGTTTTTAGTCGTGTCCGTGGTGATTGGGGACAAAGAAAACTTTGGTGGTTGAGTGATGTGGGGGAAAAGTGGGGGAAAAGACCACCTCTTCAGGGCTCCAGACTATTTAACAGCAACCTAGCTCCATCTGGGCACACCTCCCCAGGGATTGGCTAGGCCCTGTTGAATATTCAGACTGGACATTTGAATCCTCCCGCTCCAAGCTCCAGAAACCTCTCCTAGAGGCAGGGTAAAGTAATCAAACACTCAGCCCGTAAAGCTTGGAGTAGACCAAACCAAACAATCACTGCTCCTGTGATTACGGCACAACCCAAAACTAAATTTACCTAGCAGCCTAACTAGGAGGGTGCTACACACCATTCTAACCTAGGTGAACAGGCTAGAAGAAAACAAAAAAATGGTCTATATGATTGCAAAGTGGGGGAAAGTTCAGAAGATCCAAAGTGCGCTTTTGGAGAGTAGAGGTCCTCTTTAAATAAGGTCACTCTAGCTAAAAGGCAAGAACTTTACTAGCATACCCCCCACCCCATGTGTACAGCAACCATCAAAAACGCTCAGAAATACATATTACCTGTACTCCAAAAGGGAGCAAAGTCTCTAGTAAAATTGGGATCATATGCAATAAGAGGGTACCATCATCCTAATAGTAATGAAGCAATAATGAAGGAGACTTTACCCCTAATAGTTTCCAGGGGGAAAAGAGAGAATGGACGATCTTGGTACCCTAAGCAAACATACACATAAGGTAAAAATACAGTTTTTTTTATTTATACAAAAAAGGTAAAAAGAGGACAAGGTATCCACATACAAAGAAGACAATCATTTCAATTGACATACAAAAATAGGTCTATACATATGTTGTACTGACACTTGGTAACCTCCAAGATGGATATAGGAGATACTATAGATCCTCAGTGAAACACAAAGCGGCTTCTCTACATGTTTCACGGAAATCGACCTGCTTTTTCGGGAGGAATAGGTTTACAGAAGGTCTAGAAAAGATAAAAATTTGTGCATAATATCAAGGTAATACAACAAAGAAATATAATGTACACTGAAGGTTGGAAAGGGGGAAATGGAATGGACACTTAACAGTGTAAGCCAACATAAACGGGAGGACCAGGAAAGGCGTCACCCAAATCTTCCCAACGGCGAGCATGGGGAACAGATATTGGTGGATGGATTATTGCTGAGTAGCAACTATAGAGAAAAAATGGTATATAGTATATACTTACATCATGGGTTTCGAGGTAAAGGACTCCTACACAACTAATGAACAGAGACCACTAGGAAGTTTTAAATCAAGATGTTTGAAGCCATGTCTTATACACCTTCATACAATGCTTCCCAGCAAAGTCTCTTTACAGCAAGGAAGAGGGAGAAAAAACCTTCTATGGACCTTTATCCCAATAGATGGGACCAAACTCATCAATGAATCTGACAAACCATCATTATTATTAATAATGGAGCAACGTCTGGGCAAGCCAAAGCCAAATAAGACACCGTTGGCTGGATAATTATCAATAGATAACAATGCAGCAATGGTCTTGTCATTACCGTCCATAAAACTGCCCCTATTTGTTAGTCTGAGGCTTTGAATTCCACATCAATAACACAGCGAACACAAGGCAATATTGTTTCATAAAAGGCTCTAGAATGTGACCACATGTTACATATCCTGTCCTTGTGGTGGTTTTTGGCTTTCAATAGTCTCATCAATCCCAAAGTGAAGGTCTCTTAAGGTTTGGAACAAGCACTCACTCCTGGAGTCGAAAAAAAAAAAAAAAGACAAAAAGCTGTAAGGATTGTACAAGCAGACAAATATTTTTGTGGTTCGGATATTGCCATTCTTATTCCTTCACTGAGCATTTTTTAGGATTGGGCCGGCAATGAAAAATGAGATTGCTGATGGCTCAGATTTCATCACCTATTAAACACACAGGAGAGAATTCTGCATGAAATATGTTACAATATTGTATCGCTAGGAAGAACGGGATGTAAATCCATGTTTCTTCTGGTTTTGTTGGTTCTTGAAGCAGATGCAAGTTATTCCTTGATAACGTACTAGTTTGTTTAGCTCTTGGTTGCTCATCCAATGTTACAATATACTGCAGGGGGGTGGTTTTGAAAAGCTTAACCACTTCAATACTGGACACTTTCACTCCTTCAATACTGGACACTTTCACCCCCTTTCTGCCAAAGGCCAATTTTCAGATTTCAGCGCTGTCGCACTTTCAATGCCAATTACTCAGTCATGCAACATTGTACCCAAACTAAATTTGTATCATTTTTTTGAGACAGGTAGAGCTCTGGGTTTTTTTGTTTTTTTTTGCTATATCAATGAAAACATTTTGGAAACAAAAACATGTTATTCTTTGTTTCTGTTATAAAATTTTGCAAATAATCTTTCTTCATAAATTTAGACCAAATTGTATACTGCTACATTTCTTTGGTAAAAATAACCCAAATCAATGTTAATTATTTAGTCAGTTTGAGAGTTATAGTCTACAATCTACGGTAAATATATTTGAAAATTGATCAAGCCTGGTGTACTGACCTTTTTTTATTCTTTTCTTGAGGCCCTAAAATGTCAGAAAAGTACAAATACACACCCCAAATTACCCATTTTTGGAAAGTAGACACCCCAAGGTAATTAGTAAGAGGCATGGGGAGTTGATGGTGTATTTAATTTTTTTTTTATGCAAAATTAAGAAATTAAATAAAGATAATTGTTTTTCTCACAATTTTTTTTCAACACACTGGAGCAATACAGTGTCACCATATGACTGGTGTGGCAGTGAGCAGAGATAGTGACTGATGACAGTATAAAAATAATAATAATAATAATAATAATAATAATAATAATAATAATAATTAATAACAACAACAATATTAATAATAATAATAATTTTTCTCTTTTTTTTAATTTCTTTTTTTTTTTTTTACATACTGTCACCAGAGCAGTAATGTGTCATCATAGTGATAATGTACTGCTTTGGGGAGGTAATCAAACAATTTTTTAATACACTATGATTGCTTGTTACAGTGATGATCACTGTATAAACATTTTTTTAAATGGCATCCATTCATGTGCTATTGTGTACTATAGTGATAGCTGTGATTGGCCACAGCTATCACATGGTACAGGTCCGCTGTGATTGGCCCTGGTACCATGTGATCGCTGTGACCAATCACACTAATTCACCAGACACAGAGGGTCACAGTTCACACCGCTGCATGGCTCCTATGGTGTGCCCAAGTGAGAGGATGTCATATGACATCCACTCAGGATAACAGAACACCCGGCTGCCTGTTATATTATATTAGCCGGCGGGAGGTGGTTAAAGATGAATTCCAGGTTAAGATATTTTTACATAGTTACATTGGTCCACCTATAATTAGAAAAATTGTCTGATCACTATGATAAGACAGGGGCGACTGGTATGAAAGTCGGGGTAACCGGTGTTTGTGACCTGTCCCCCTTTATGTTTAATGTGTATGTATATCTAAAATGTTTTAATTTGGGATATTTTGCTGTCTGTCTCCCCTCTAGGTAGATGTGCCCTCTCTGTTTTCCCCATTTTGTCCTGGTGACCTTTGTCACCGAGACAAAAAATGATTGGAAATCCAAAATCTTGCAATTGCCACCAGAGCAAGAGGTGCAGGAGAATCTTCCAATAAGGACACCTGTTGTGGAATAGCTCTTATTTTGAAGAGGAATCCTCTCCCTGGCTGTTTCATCTCCGAGACATGAAGTGAAGGGAAATCTTTCTGGCAATAAAGAAACAGCAATAAAAAAAAAAAAAACAACAAAAGGGATTTTTACTATTCTCTAGTCTACGAGATAAAACCCATACTAGGACCCAAGCACACTAGGCCTTTAGTCCCAGCAAGTGAGGCCTTAGCGTTTCTTTACTAAAACATTCCGGGCCCTTGTGGATCTTCAGTTGGTCACAGTGAGGAGGTGGATGAATGGCATAAACCTGACCAGTTTCGCCAGACACAGGCCGGCTGCTTCAGGGGCAACTAGTGGCTAAGACCTAGGGTTATATAACCTATAACCCTTAGCTTGGAACTGAGACCCTTCCGGACATCGGGTTCTGATAAGTATACTTGCATGCACATATTGTATGTGAAATTTGAAGCACTGACAATGGTTTGGCCACATGAACCATATGCACTTTGTGCTCTATACAATTGAAGGTTATGAGCGGTAGTCTCCATGATTGTGGTTTGGAAGCATTCATCATACATTGGCTCAATATTTACTGGGAGGTTTTCACAGAGTTTGCAGTATCCTGGCAATTTTATGCAGGGATGGACTCTTGCTGAAGAAGTTAATTTGTGTTGATATACTCATTAAGCGTTGAACAAGTACCCTCCTCTGGACCACTGTACCCCTCCGTGGGTTCTCCTTGGGGGGATTTAACCAGTACACCACAGTCAAGGGCCTTCATGTTCTCAATATTACCAAATCTTGGACTTTCCATTCCATATATAACAGATTTATGATCTGCAAAATATATTGGCTCCTATGGACTATACTATACTTGGTCATTTAAGGTCTCATTTATGATCCCTCAAAGGATCACTGGGTCATCGCATCTTCATCTATCTGATACATATGGCGTAATGTGATTATTTATAGATGCATTACGGTCACTATCTATTTAAATGTGAGTGAGGTGGATGTGTGTGGTTTTAAAGTGTGAGTGTATTTGTGTGTTAGGGTACCATTTTATATGATTCTTGATTTAATTAATATGTTTGATACTATTTTCTAGTTAGCCCAATGAGTTGAAGTATTAAATTATTATTGAATATCCATTTGGATGTGGTTGAGCACAATCATGTCTTTTATCACAGTTTTTGCATGATGTTTTTTGCCGATGACTCCCAACTCTTTAAAATGTAACTGCCTCCCGCCCGCTGTAAAGACAAATGATGGCGGGCGGGATCACCTCTTGTTCCCGCCACAATCGCGCGCCCGGGGGGGGGGGAGGGCAGCAAGGAAATCGTGGGCACGATGTGTCCCTGGGACACAGCGTGACCCCTATCTCGGTAAAGACTCGCGGCTGTGGCTCTTTACCCATGTGATCAGCTGTGTCCAATCACAGCTGATCACATGTAAACAAGGAGATGCAGTTGATTGGCTCTCCTCGCCTTACACTGAGTGCGAGGCGAGGAGAGCTGATCAGCGGCATCTCCTTACAGGGGAGATATGTACAGGTAATCAGGGTACTGATTACAGTGCAGCCCCAACAGTGCCCATCAGTGATGTCAATCAGTGCTGCCTTTCAGTGCCCATAAGTGCCGCCCATCAATGCCACCTATCAGTGCCCATCAGTGCTGCATATTAGTGCCTCCTCATCAGTGCCCATCAAGGAGAAAAATTACTTATTTACAACATTTTATGACAGAAGCTAAGAAGACCTTTTTTTATTGTTTAAAATTTTCATTTTATTTTAGCAAATAATAGAAAACCCAGCGGTGATTACATTCCACCAAAAGAAAGATCTATTTGTGGGGGGGGGGAATGATAAAAATGTAATTTGGGTACAGCAATGCATGGTGCTGAAAGCTGAAAATTGGCCTGGGCAGAAAGGGGGGAAAAGTGCCCAGTAGGAAAGTGGTCAATATAAAAAACATTTGCTTGATCTTTGGTTATTTTTGTTTTTGAGGTTGAGAATCTAGGGGCAGAATCTAGTGTTTGGTACAAGCATCCTCTGCTATCCTTGTATGGAGGGCCTAGAGGCATTGTCTCCCTACGCTGTGTGCATCAATAGAAACACACAGCCCCATAGATGGCAAAGCACTCCCCCTGCTTATCCCTCCTCCTTCTCCTCTCTCCTCTCCAAGCTAGACTGACTGGAGACTGCGCTGTCCACTGTTATCTCTTTCTTGTTAAGACCAGAAGTTCAGGTAAACAGCACTGAGAGAGCAGGAGCCAGCAGCATTGACAGTCGAAAATTGCAAGTGCTGGGGAAAAATTTTAAACAAATATTTTCATTGGGGATTGTTACATTTATTGTGCTAAGAGAAACAAAAAAGCACTAAGAGTTTAATACCACTTTGTAGTTGCAGCAACTTCTTCAAGGGGCCTTGTTTCTTTAATATTTGGTCTTCATGTTTGGCCGGTGCTATTAGTACACCTGTGTTATTAGATAATTGCTAGACAGATATATTTTTATAAACCAGTGTGATTTAATCATAACGAGCTGGGTAAAACTGTGCCAGGTTTTCATTAACATTATGATAACTGATTTTTTTTTTTTTCTTCCATCTGGGAACTAAAGCAACTCAAAACTCCACAGTCTGCTGTTGCAAAAGTGAATTTATTTATTTATTTATTATTTTTTATTCTACAATTTGCACAACTTTTCCCTTTTATAAAGGCACTAAAACAAAGTTTCTGGTACAAAGCTATGAAGTAAAGTTATCTTTTTTTTTAAAATGAGATTAAAAAATATAAAATAAAAAAAAATGTTTTTATGTGGTGCTGTGAAAATAAACAAAAAACTAAAAAAGTTTTATGTATGGACAGAAAATTAAAAAAAAAAAGAAAAGAAAAAAAAAGCAAAGGGAAGAAGGTGAGGACCGAGTTCATGAGAAATTACAAGTTTGCTGGTACTGAAATTCATTGCTGGTCAGAGAACAATTTATTAATTTAAATATACTGTAAGCAATAGAGAGAATACATTGTAGCAATATAATAATGAAACCACTTAAAGTGTTTGTTGCCCCAACTCTTCATATTCCTGATATGTCTGCTGTACCATGTATGTACTTGTATGAGAAAGTCTCCTGTTCTCTTTGTATTGCTTCCTTTATGTGAAATTCCTCGTGCTCCTGTCAGTTCCTCTGCTTTTCTATTAAAAACTGACCACAGTAAGCAGGAGAGCACAACATGGGCTATGCTGGGAACTCAGTATACTCTCCTACCATAGGTGTGTGCAGCCTATTGCATTAGGGTGTGTACCTCAAAGCCCAAATACATACTGTCAGTAGGGCAGAGATTTTTTAAATATTTTATATATATATATATATATATATATATATATATATATATATATATATATTATTTATTATATATTTATATATTTTATTTTTAATATTTTATTTTTTATTATTTTTTTACCTTTTTTTTTTTTTTTTTTTTACAAATTTTTGGGAAGCCCGTTAGGGGGCTGTGGTGAAATCAGGGGTTTAAACACGGGTTATTCTGCGCCACACAGGGTTATTAGGGTGTGCCCAGGCACACCTGACACACCCTGTGCACACGTCTATGTCTCCTCCAATAATCAGACTCGACGACACACCCCTCCTGCACAGCTATTCACTGGTAAGCTTAGTGTACTGCTGCTTCTCCCCCCCTAAGCTCGTATGCAGCTGAGAACAGGGGGAATGTGATCACACATTAAAAAAAAAAAAAAAAAAAAAAAAGGGAAAAAAGGTATATGGAGTTTGTTTTTTTCTATACAAAAATGTTTTACCTTTCATTTCTATTTTATACTGAATGGGTTGTTTTACAAGGTGATCGTTTACAATCACTTTAAGCTCCTGAAGTTTTTTTACCCCCTTCATGACCATTTTTTGCAATTTAGCACTACGTTAGTTTATTTGGCAATTGCAGGGTCATGCAACGCTGTATCCAAATTAAATTGATGTTTTTGGGGTTTTTTTTTTTCACACAAAATAGAGCTTTCTTTTGCTAAAATAAAACCACCACTGGGTTTTTTTTACTTGTTGCGCCATAAACGAAAAAAAGAGATCAAAAATTTTGAAAAAAAAAAAAACAATAATATTATTTTTACTTTGCTATAAAACACAGCCAGTAAAAAAATATGAAAAATTAAATTTCTTCATAAATTTATGATGAAATTTAAAAACATTCTGAATTGGCTCTCGAAAGTTGTGTACACAACTCCCTCCCTGTGCCAATCATTACAGCCTCACTGTGAGCATCATTGTAGCTTCATGGTGCCCATCAATGCAGCCTCTCTTTGCTTATCATTGCAGCCTCACTGTGCCCACCAATGCAGCCTCCCTGTACCCATCAATGCAGCCTCCCTGTGTCCATCATTGCAGCCTCACTGTGCCCATCATTGTAGCTTCATGATGCCCAGCAATGCAGCCTCTCTGTGCTCATCAAAGCAGCCTCACTGTGCCCCCCAATGCAGTTTCTCTGTGCCCATGAATGCAGCCTCACTGTGCCTACCAATTTAAGCCTAGTACACACTTCTGTTTTTTTTTTTTCATTCAACCCAGCATGCTATTGTGTTCTGACAGGGCCAGTGGCGGCTGGTGGTTTTTTTTTGGGGGGGGGGTCACACTACTGGGTGTGCTCGGGGTGCAATGCTCTGCGCCCCAAACCCACCCTTGTTTGAAGCCTATTAGAGCCTCAGGCTTTAATTACTTGCTTAAAAAAACAAAGAAAAAACATTGGAATCCATGCGTCTGGTGCCCCACATGTAGATTGGGGGCTGGACGCATGATAGAGGGGCGGCACTCCTGTGCACTGCATTATGGGCCGCTACTGGCCAGAATACTCCGTGCAGCGCTGATCGGAGTCAGTCGGCTGCTGTTTTTCCAGCATGCTCGTCTGACAGAAGCTGCTATACACAAATACCGGCTGCCAAACGAATGTCAGACGTTTTTATTGAACCAGCAAATGTCACCTGACATTCGGCCTGTGTGTACTAGGCTTACATTTTTGGAAACCTGGATGAAGAACCTCTTTAACCACTTAAGGACCGCCTAACGCCGATTTACGTCGGCAAGGCGGCACGGGCAGGCAAAATCACGTACATGTACGTGATTTGCCTCTCGCGGGTGGGGGGTCCGATCGGACCCCCCCCCGGTGCCCGAAGCGGTCCCGTTCTGTTCCCCGGCGATCCGAGATGAGGGGGAGGCCATCCGTTCGTGGCCCCCCCCTCGCGATCGCCGCCGGCCAATGGGAACACTCCTTTGCTGCTGTATGCTAAACAGCAGCAAAGGAAATGATGTCATCTCCCCTCGGCTCGGTAGTTTCCGTTCCAGCGCCGAGGGGAGAAGACATCAATGTGAGTGCACAACACACACACACACAGTAGAACATGCCAGGCATACAAAACACCCCGATCCCCCCCCCGATCGCCCCCCGATCCCCCCCCAATCACCCCCCCCCCGTCACAAACTGACACCAGCAGGTTTTTTGTTTTTTTTTTCTGATTACTGCATAGTGTCAGTTTGTGACAGTTACAGTGTTGGGACAGTGAGTATTACCCCCCTTTAGGTCTAGGGTACCCCCCTAACCCCCCCTAATAAAGTTTTAACCCCTTGATCACCCCCCGTCACCAGTGTTGCTAAGCGATCATTTTTCTGATCGCTGTATTAGTGTCGCTGGTGACGCTAGTTAGTGAGGTAAATATTTAGGTTCGCCGTCAGCGTTTTATAGCGTCAGGGACCCCCATATACTACCTAATAAATGTTTTAACCCCTTGATTGCCCCCTAGTTAACCCTTTCACCACTGATCACCGTATAACCGTTACGGGTGACGCAGGTTAGTTCGTTTATTTTTTATAGTGTCAGGGCACCCGCCGTTTATTACCTAATAAAGGTTTAGCCCCCTGATCGCCCGGCGGTGATATGCGTCGCCCCAGGCAGCGTCAGATTAGCGCCAGTACCGCTAACACCCACGCACGCAGCATGCGCCTCCCTTAGTGGTATAGTATCTGATCGGATCAATATCTGATCTGATCAGATCTATACTAGCGTCCCCAGCAGTTTAGGGTTCCCAAAAACACAGTGTTAGCGGGATCAGCCCAGATACCCGCTAGCACCTGCGTTTTGCCCCTCCGCCCAGCCCACCCAAGTGCAGTATCGATCGATCACTGTCACTTACAAAACACTAAACGCATAACTGCAGCGTTCGCAGAGTCAGGCCTGATCCCTGCGATCGCTAACAGTTTTTTTGGTAGCATTTTGGTGAACTGGCAAGCAAGCACCAGGCAGCGTCAGGTTAGCGCCAGTACCGCTAACACCCACGCACGCACCGTACACCTCCCTTAGTGGTATAGTATCTGATCGGATCAATATCTGATCCGATCAGATCTATACTAGCGTCCCCAGCAGTTTAGGGTTCCCAAAAACGCAGTGTTAGCGGGATCAGCCCAGATACCTGCTAGCACCTGCGTTGTGCCCCTCCGCCCGGCCCAGCCCAGCCCACCCAAGTGCAGTATCGATCGATCACTGACACTTACAAAGCACTAAACGCATAACTGCAGCGTTCGCAGAGTCAGGCCTGATCCCTGCGATCGCTAACAGTTTTTTTGGTAGCATTTTGGTGAACTAGCAAGCACCGGCCCCAGGCAGCGTCAGGTTAGCGCCAGTACCACTAACACCCACGCACGCAGCATACGCCTCCTTTAGTGGTATAGTATCTGAACGGATCAATATCTGATCCGATCAGATCAGATCTATACTAGCGTCCCCAGCAGTTTAGGGTTCCCAAAAACGCAGTGTTAGCGGGATCAACCCAGATACCTGCTAGCACCTGCGTTTTGCCCCTCCGCCCGGCCCAGTCCAGCCCACCCAAGTGCAGTATCGATCGATCACTGTCACTTACAAAACACTAAACGCATAACTGCAGCGTTCGCAGAGTCAGGCCTGATCCCTGCGATCGCTAACAGTTTTTTTGGAAGCTTTTTATTGAACTGGCAAGCACCAGCGGCCTAGTACACCCCGGTCGTAGTCAAACCAGCACTGCAGTAACACTTGGTGACGTGGCGAGTCCCATAAGTGCAGTTCAAGCTGGTGAGGTGGCAAGCACAAGTAGTGTCCCGCTGCCACCAAAAAGACAAACACAGGCCCGTCGTGCCCATAGTGCCCTTCCTGCTGCATTCGCCAATCCTAATTGGGAACCCACCACTTCTGCAGCGCCCGTACTTCCCCCATTCACATCCCCCAACGAAATGCAGTCGGCTGCATGAGAGGCATTTTTATGTGCTCCCGAGTACCCCTACCCAACGAACCCCCCCCAAAAAGATGTTGTGTCTGCAGCAAACGCGGATATAGGCGTGACACCCGCTATTATTGTCCCTCCTGTCCTGACAATCCTGGTCTTTGCATTGGTGAATGTTTTGAACGCTACCATTCACTAGTTGAGTATTAGCGTAGGGTACAGCATTGCACAGACTAGGCACACTTTCACAGGGTCTCCCAAGATGCCATCGCATTTTGAGAGACCCGAACCTGGAACCGGTTACAGTTATAAAAGTTAGTTACAAAAAAAGTGTAAAAAAAAAAAAAATATATATAAAATAAAAAAAAATAGTTGTCGTTTTATTGTTCTCTCTCTCTATTCTCTCTCTCTATTGTTCTGCTCTTTTTTTACTGTATTCTATTCTGCAGTGTTTTATTGTTATTGTTATTGTTATTATGTTTTATCATGTTTGTTTTTCAGGTATGTAATTATTTATACTTTATTGTTTACTGTGCTTTATTGTTAACCATTTTTTTGTCTTCAGGTACGCCATTCACAACTTTGAGTGGTTATACCAGAATGATGCCTGCAGGTTTAGGTATCATCTTGGTATCATTCTTTTCAGCCAGCGGTCGGCTTTCATGTAAAAGCAATCCTAGCGGCTAATTAGCCTCTAGACTGCCTTTACAAGCCGTGGGAGGGAATGCCCCCCCCCCCACCGTCTTCCGTGTTTTTCTCTGGCTCTCCTGTCTCAACAGGGAACCTGAGAATGCAGCCGGTGATTCAGCCAGCTGACCATAGAGCTGATCAGAGACAAGAGTGGCTCCAAACATCTCTATGGCCTAAGAAACCGGAAGCTACGAGCATTTTATGACTTAGATTTCGCCGGATGTAAATAGCGCCATTGGGAAATTGGGGAAGCATTTTATCACACCGATCTTGGTGTGGTCAGATGCTTTGAGGGCAGAGGAGAGATCTAGGGTCTAATAGACCCCAATTTTTTCAAAAAAGAGTACCTGTCACTACCTATTGCTATCATAGGGGATATTTACATTCCCCGAGATAACAATAAAAATGATTTAAAAAAAAAAAAAATGAAAGGAACAGTTTAAAAATAAGATAAAAAAGCAAAAAAATAATAAAGAAAAAAAAAAAAAAAAAAAAAAGCACCCCTGTCGCCCCCTGCTCTTGCGCTAAGGCGAACGCAAGCGGCGGTCTGTCGTCAAACGTAAACAGCAATTGCACCATGCATGTGAGGTATCGCCGCGAAGGTCAGATCGAGGGCAGTAATTTTTGCAGTAGACCTCCTCTGTAGATCTAAAGTGGTAACCTGTAAAGGCTTTTAAAAATGTATTTATTTTGTTGCCACTGCACGTTTGTGCGCAATTGTAAAGCATGTCATGTTTGGTATCCATGTACTCGGTCTAAGATCATCTTTTTTATTTCATCAAACATTTGGGCAATATAGTGTGTTTTAGTGCATTAAAATTTAAAAAAGTGTGTTTTTTCCCCAAAAAATGCGTTTGAAAAATCGCTGCGCAAATACTGTGTGAAAAAAAAAAATGAAACACCCACCATTTTAATCTGTAGGGCATTTGCTTTAAAAAAATATATAATGTTTGGGGGTTCAAAGTAATTTTCTTGCAAAAAAAAAAAAACTTTTTCATGTAAAAAATAAGTGTCAGAAAGGGCTTTGTCTTCAAGTGGTTAGAAGAGTGGGTGATGTGTGACATAAGCTTCTAAATGTTGTGCATAAAATGCCAGGACAGTTCAAAACCCCCCCAAATGACCCCATTTTGGAAAGTAGACACCCCAAGCTATTTGCTGAGAAGCATGTCGAGTCCATGGAATATTTTATATTGCGACACAAGTTGCGGGAAAGAGACAAATTTTTTTTTTTTTTTTTTGCACAAAGTTGTCACTAAATGATATATTGCTCAAACATGCCATGGGAATATGTGAAATTACACCCCAAAATACATTCTGCTGCTTCTCCTGAGTACGGGGATACCACATGTGTGAGACTTTTTGGGAGCCTAGCCGTGTACGGGACCCCGAAAACCAAGCACCGCCTTCAGGCTTTCTAAGGGGCGTGAATTTTTGATTTCACTCTTCACTGCCTATCACAGTTTCGGAGGCCATGGAATGCCCAGGTGGCACAAAACCCCCCCAAATGACCCCATTTTGGAAAGTAGACACCCCAAGCTATTTGCTGAGAGGTATAGTGAGTATTTTGCAGACCTCACTTTTTGTCACAAAGTTTTGAAATTTGAAAAAAGAAAAAAAAAAAAAGTTTTTTCTTGTCTTTCTTCATTTTCAAAAACAAATGAGAGCTGCAAAATACTCACCATGCCTCTCAGCAAATAGCTTGGGGTGTCTACTTTCCAAAATGGGGTCATTTGGGGGGGTTTTGTGCCACCTGGGCATTCCATGGCCTCCGAAACGGTGTTAGGCAGTGAAGAGTAAAATCAAAAATTCACGCCCTTAAAAACGCTGAAGGCGGTGATTGGTTTTCGGGGCCCCGTACGCGGCTAGGCTCCCAAAAAGTCCCACACATGTGGTATCCCCATACTCAGGAGAAGCAGCTAAATGTATTTTGGGGTGCAATTCCACATAGGCCCATGGCCTGTGTGAGCAATATATCATTTAGTGACAACTTTGTGCAAAAAAAAAAAAAAAAAAAAAAAAAAAAAGTGTCACTTTCCCGCAACTTGTGTCATAATATAAAATATTCCATGGACTCAATATGCCTCTCAGCAAATAGCTTGGGGTGTCTACTTTCCAAAATGGGGTCATTTGGGGGGGGTTGTGCCACCTGGGCATTCCATGGCCTCCGAAACTGTGATAGGCAGTGAAGAGTGAAATCAAAAAGTTACACCCTTAGAAATCCTGAAGGCGGTGATTGGTTTTCGGGGTCCCATATGCGGCTAGGCTCCCAAAAAGTCCCACACATGTGGTATCCCCGTACTCAGGAGAAGTAGCTGAATATATTTTGGGGTGCAATTCCACATAGGCCCATGGCCTGTGTGAGCAATATATCATTTAGTGACAACTTTTTGTAAATATTTTTTTTTTTTTTTGTCATTATTCAATCACTTGGGACAAAAAAAATAAATATTCAATGGGTTCAACATGCCTATCAGCAATTTCCTTGGGGTGTCTACTTTCCAAAATGGGGTCATTTGGGGGGGTTTTGTACTGCCCTGCCATTTTAGCACCTCAAGAAATGACATAGGCAGTCATAAACTAAAAGCTGTGTAAATTCCAGAAAATGTACCCTAGTTTGTAGACGCTATAACGTTTGCGCAAACCAATAAATATACGCTTATTGACATTTTTTTTACCAAAGACATGTGGCCGAATACATTTTGGCCTAAATGTATGACTAAAATTGAGTTTATTGGATTTTTTTTATAACAAAAAGTAGAAAATATCATTTTTTTTCAAAATTTTCGGTCTTTTTCCGTTTATAGCGCAAAAAATAAAAACTGCAGAAGTGATCAAATACCATCAAAAGAAAGCTCTATTTGTGGGAAGAAAAGGACGCAAATTTCGTTTGGGTACAGCATTGCATAACCGCGCAATTAGCAGTTAAAGCGACGCAGTGCCAAATTGGAAAAAGACCTCTGGTCCTTAGGCAGCATAATGGTCCGGGGCTCAAGTGGTTAAGTCTAATGCCCCGTACACACGGTCGGACTTTGTTCGGACATTCCGACAACAAAATCCATGGATTTTTTCCTACGGATGTTGGCTCAAACTTGTCTTGCATACACACGGTTACACAAAGTTGTCGGAAAATCCGATCATTCTGAACGCGGTGACATAAAACACGTACGTCGGGACTATAAACGGGGCAGTGGCCAATAGCTTTCATCTCTTTATTTATTCTGAGCATGCATGGCACTTTGTGCTTCGGATTTGTGTACACACGATCGGAAATTCCGACAACGGATTTTGGTTGCCGGAAAATTTTATAGCAAGCTCTCAAACTTTGTGTGTCGGAAAATCCGATGGAAAATGTGTGATGGAGCCTACACACGGTCGGAATTTCCGACAACAAGGTCCTATCACACATTTTCCATCGGAAAATCCGACCGTGTGTACGGGGCATAAGAAGGAAGGGAAGAAATCCGTTATGTACATCTATTTAAAGCTTACATTTAATCTGCTTGCATTTTTGCCTTCCTTGGTTCCTCCCTTTCCCCGCATTAACATGCTAATGAATTCTTTAAATAAAGCCTTTCCGTTTTCATGACATATTCCATTTTAGATGCTATCACTGACTTTCTGCGCTTCTCTGTTCAATGCAGGCAGATCATGGCTAGTGGGAGGGGCCAGCAGGGTGCAGTATAGACATGTACACTGCCAAAAAAATGTGTTAGTTTTCGTTTCATTCGTTTGTTTTAAAATTCTTAAATTCGAAAATTCGGAAGTTCGTAAATTTGAAAATTCGTATATTCGTAAATCCGAAGATTCAAAAATCTGAAAATTCAGAAATCCGGAAATTTGAAAATTCAGAAATTCGAAAATTTGAAAATTTAAAATAACTGACTGACTAATTATTATTATTATTATTATTATTATTAATATTATTATACAGGATTTATATGGTGCTAACAGTTTACGCAGCGCTTTACAATATAAAAGAGAGACAATACAGTTGTAATACAATAAAATACAAGAGGATTAAGAGGGCCCTGCTCAGAAGAGCTTACAATCTAATAGGGTGGGGCAGGTGGTACAAAAGGTTGTAACTGTGGGGAATGAGCTGATGGAAGTGGTAGGAGATTAGTTGGAGTCGTGATAGGCTTTCCTGAAGAGATGAGTTTTCAGGGATCGCCTGAAGGTAGCAAGAGTAGGGGATAGGTGGAGGTAGAGAATTCCAGAGGATGGGAGAGGCTCTTATAAGATAACAAATAATAAATAACTTTTAAATTATAGTTATTGGAATTTCCTTTCAAATTTGGCTGTTAGTGAATGCAACGAATGCGAGTTTATCCGAAGGTACGAATAATCCGAAATAACGAATGCCGCATAATAATAAATAATATAAATAATAAAAAGTAATTTGTTACATTCCATTTGTTTAGATACGGCATTCGTTGTTTCGGATATTTTGTAACTTCAGATAAATTTGTATTCATTATGTTCACTAACAGCCAAATTTGAAAGGAAATTCCAATACCTATAATTTAATAATTAGTAGTAGTTAAGTTATTATTAGTTAGCTATTATTTCAGATTTTTTAATTTTCGAGTTTTCAAATTTTTATTCTTATTTTCTGATTTCCGTTCTTTTGAATTTTCGGATTTTCATTCTTATTTTCGGACTTTCGTATTTCCGAATTTTTAGAATTTCTGAATATTTGGAAAAATTTGTTAAGCGGGTTTTCCTTAATTCGGATATTTCCGAATTAACGAATTTGTCGAAATTCATTGAAAACAAATTTGGAACGAAATGAATTGCACCCGGCCTCAGTACTCCTCTCAAACCAGATGCAAGCAGTGGGCTGGCTGTTGGAGGAGTTATGCAAATATCAAAATGCCATGATGGGTGAATGTCAGCTTGGAAGGGTGGCCGTTACTAGGCAGGCTGTTTTTTTATGCAGACCTCCCGAGGTAATGTCCATGTGATGCTGAGACTTCAAAAATTAACCACTTCAGCCCCGGAAGGATTTACCCCCTTCCTGACCAGAGCATTTTTTGCGATTCGCCACTGCGTCGCTTTAACTGAGAATTTTTCGGTCGTGCGACGTTACACCAAAACAAAATTGACGTCCTTTTTTTCCCACAAATAGAACTTTCTTTTGGTGGCATTTGATCAACTCTGCGGTTTTTATTTTTCGCGCTAGAAACAAAAAAAAGAGCGACAATTTTGAAAAAAAAAAGCAATATTTTTTACTTTTTGTTATAATAAATATACCCCCAAAAATATATAAAAAACACATTTCTTCCTCAGTTTAGGCCGATACGTATTCTTCTACATATTTTTGGTAAAAAAAAAAAAAAAAAAAAAAAAAAAAAAAAAAAAAAAAAAATCGCAATAAGCGTATATTGATCAGTTTGCCCAAAAGTTATAGCGTCTACAAAATAGGGGATATATTTATGGCATTTTTATTATTCTTTTTTTTTAATTAGTATTAGGGGCGATCTGCGATTTTTATCATGACTACGACATTGCAGCAGACACATCGGACACTTTTGACACTATTTTGGGACCATTGACATTTATACAGCGATCAGAGCTTTAAAATGCATTGATTACTGTGTAAATGTCACTGGCAGGGAAGGGGTTAAACACTAGGGGGTGATCAAGGGGTTAAAGCGGAGCGCCGCCGAAAAAATTTTTTTTTAAAGTCAGCAGCTACAAATACTGCAGCTGCTGACTTTTAAAACATGGACACTTACCTGTCCAGGGCGCCCGCGATGTCGGCACCCGAGGCCGAAGCGTCTCTCCGTCCTCGGGTGCTGCCGCCTCCATCTTCGGTAAGGGAATCAGGAAGTGAAGCCGTGCGGCTTCACTTCCCGGCTCCCTACTGCGCATGCGCGAGTCGCGCCGCGCAATACGAATGCTCCCTGCTGCCTCTGGGACCCGTGTGTTTCCCAGCAGGCAGCGGGGAGGGAGCAGGAAGTGGCGTAAATAACCGCAGATTCTGCGGCTATCTACGCCGGAAGTGGGTACAGATACCTGTAATATACAGGTATCTGTACCCCCCTCCCCCCTGAAAGGTGCCAACTGTGTCACCGGAGGGGGGGAGGAACCTGATGAGTGGAAGTTCCACTTTTGGGTGGAACTCCACTTTAACTGTGTTCCCTCAGTGTGTGTTCTAACTGTAGGGGGGGGATGGGCTGACTAGAACATAACAGAGATTACTGGGAGCAGTAGATCCATGTCATATTGCTAGGCAGAACAGGGAAATGCCTTGTTTACTTAGGCATCTCCCCCTTCTGCCTCTCCGTGCCAGGATCGCGGGCCGCCAGCGGACATCGAGTCCGCGGGACCCACGGGCACACTCCCGCGGCACGCGGCACTCTGTATATTCTTAAATGGCAAACGGTCCTCTTTCAGATAAAAGTGGTCTCCGTGGTGGATTCGCAATGGGATCACTTTTATGTGGGGCAGGAGAGGGCCCCCCCCCCTCTCTGCGCGCTCCGGTTGTCTCCGCCGATCGGGAGCTGATCGGGTCCTCTCCCCTCTGAGACATGGAGCCGACTGAGAGACAGAAGGCCTCCTCGCTCTGCTCCATACCATTGGATGACGGAAGCGACGTCATTTCAGCCCAATGGTCTTGGAAAAAAAAACATTTATTTATACGTTTTTTATTGCATTTTAGTGTAAACATGAAATCTGAGGTCTTTTTGACCCCCAGATCTCATATTTAAGAGGTCCTGTCATGCTTTTTTTCTATTACAAGGGATGTTTACCTTCCTTGTAATAGGAATAAAAGTGACCCAAAATTTCTTTTTTAAAAAGACAGTGTAAAAATTAAAAATAGAAAGTAAAATAAATAAGAAAAAAAAAATTTAAAGCTCCCTGTCCCGCGGAGCTCGTGCACAGAAGCGAACGCATACATAAGTCACGTCCGCATATGAAAACGGTGTTCAAACCACACATATGAAGTATCGCCACGATGGTTAGAGCGAGAGCAATAATTCTAGCCCTAGACCTCCTCTGTAACTCAAAACTGGTCACCTGTAGAAATTCTTAAACGTTGCCTATGGAGATTTTTAAGGGTCAAAGTTTGTCGCCGTTCCACGAGCGGCCCCAAATTTGAAGCATGACATGTTGAGTATTAATTTACTCAGCGTAACATTATTGTTTGCATAATATAAAAAAAAAAATGGGCTAATTTTACTGTTGTCTTATTTTTTAATTCAAAAAAGTGTATTTTTTCCAAAATAATTGCGCTTGTAAGACCGCTGCGCAAAATGCGGTGCATTGCAACGACCGCCATTTTATTCTCTAGGGTGTCTGAAAAAATATATATATATATATATATATATATATATATATAATGTTTGGGGGTTCTAAGTAATTTTCTAGCATTACACAACCAACAGGTTTTCATTCAACAAATTAGCTGAAATATTGAAATCCCTGAAATAATAATGATTCATTGAAAAGTCAGATAAATTATAAAAGGTTAATGACATTAGGAAGGAGTGATTGTGGTTCAGCGCACAGATGCGGGGCTGTGTGACAATGTTTGTCTTCAGAAAATCTCAAAGATCCCGGGAACAATAGGAAAAGCCTGTAACATTTTGATAACAATGAGTCACAGATTAGCGATGTGTGGGAACAAAGTTTACTGAATGAACATTGACAGCAGTGTGCAGTGCCTCTGCCTGATTAGAAAAATATCTTAGGATGGCCGTTCTGAACCAGGATTCCATGGAACCCTAAGGTCCTTCTACCATCTGATGGCATGTGACTACATAGTTCTAGGTCCAACGCCACTTGGCAAAGCCAGTGGCATGAATGTAACAGTGGCATTCTGACGACCACTTTAAGTGTGATCCTCTTCCCACTGACTATGGCCTATATGGACTATGGGCAAATGGACTAATTTTAGCAGGGGTAGCCTGAGATCTGACATGTATTTCAAGTCTGGGATAGGTTCTTCCAGAGGTTGTTAGGGGTTCCTTGAGCGGTGGCTAGCTGACCTCCCATCTAAAAGGTACCAGCATAGTTCTAGGCCCAATGCCACTTGGCAAAGCCAATGACTAGAAGGGTGGCATTCTGACCTCTACTGTAAGGGGAGAATTCTTCCAACTGGCTACCACTGGAAGGGAGACATTCTTATCCATTAATGGACAATCTTAGCTGGGGTAACCTGAGATCTGAAATATATTTCAAGGGTGTGTCTAGAATAGGTTCCTCCAGAGGTTGTTAGGGGTTCCTTGAGCTTTAGCTAGCTGAACTCTTATCTGATGGTGTCTACATAGATCTAGGTCCACTGCCTCTTGGCAAAGCCAATAGAGTGACTGTAAGGTTGGCTTTCTGACCACCGCTGTAAGAGGAGCATTCTTTTCACTGACCATTATTGTAAAGGGGACATTTTTCCCACTGACCACCACTATAAGGAGGGCATTCTTCCCTATTTTCCAGTGATCCCAGATGGACTAATTTTAGCAGGGGTAACCTGAGACCTGAAACATTTTTCAAGGGTTCATCTTGCGTGGGCTCCTCCAAAGGTTGTTAGGTGTTCTTTGAGCTGTGGGTAACTGACCTCCCATCTGGTGGTGTCTGCATTGTTCTAGGTCCAACGCCACTTGGCAAAGCCTGTGGCATGACTATAAGGGCAGCATTCTTCCCACTGAATACCATTGTAAGGGGAATATTGCAAGGTGGGCAGTCTTCCTACTGATCACCACTGTAAGGGAAATATTTTTCCTACTGACCACCACTGTAAGGGGGACATTTTTCTCACTGACCACTAATGGACTAATCCTAGAAGGGGGTAACTGGAGATCTGTAACAACCATATGGCCCCTGCCCTCAGGGGTGACTTGAGATCTGAAATTTATTTCAAGGGTCTGTCCAGAATAAGTTCCTCCAGAAGTTGTTAGGGGTTCCTTAAGCTGTGGCTAGCCGACCTCCCAGCTGATGGTGTCTGTAAAGATCTAGGTTCAATGCCACTTGGTAATGCCAATGGCACGATTATAAGGCTGGCATTCTGACCACCGTTGTAAAGTGAACATTCTTTCCAGTGACCACAGTTTTTAAGGGGGGCATTTTTCCCTCTGACCACCACTATGAGGGCATCCTTCCTACTGGAAAACAAGAGGCTTACTTTCCAGTGATCCCAGAGACCTGAAAATTATTTCAAGGGTTCATCTTGAGTAGACTCCTCCAAATGTTGTAACGGGTTCCTTGAGCTGTGGCCAACTGACCTCCCATCCGATGGTGTTCTGGCTCCAACGCCACTTGGCAAAGCCTGTGGCACGACTGTAAGGGGGTAATTCTGACCACCACTGTAAAGGCAGCATTCTTCCCACTGATCACCATTGTAAGGGGGACATTCTTCCTACCAACCATCACTGTAAGGGGACAATCTTCCCACAGACCACCACTGTGAGGTGGGCTATCTTCCCACTGATCACCACTGTAAGAAGGACATTCTTTTCACTGACCACCACTGTGAGGTGGACATTCTTCCCATTGATCACCACTGTAAGGGGAACATTCTTCCCACTGACCACCACTGAAAGGGGGACATTCTTCCCACTGGCCACCAAATAAGGCGCATTCCTCCCACTGACACCAGATGGACTAATTTTAGCAGGTGTTCCCTGAGACCTGAAAATTATTTAAAGGGTTCATCTAGAGCAGTGGTCTTCAAATTATGGCCCACGGGCCAGATGTGGCCCTTTGCTTGCCTTTATCCAGCCCTTGGAGCACCATTCCTCCCACTGATTTGAGGCACTGTTCCTCCTACTGACACCAACTATGAGGCACCATGCCTTCAGCTGACACCAACTATGAGGCACCATGCCTTCAACTGACACCAACAGCACAGCATAATTTCACCCATTCCCACTACAGGCGGTTCCCGGGTTACAAACATCATAGGGTCTGTAGGTTTGTTCTTAAGTTGAGTTACGTTTGTAAGTCGTAACAGGTGCATATTTTAAGTGTAGCTCCAGCTAAAAAAAAACAATTTTTAAGCTTTTTGGATAGCATAGGGAAGGGTTAACACACCTGTAAGTTTTGTTTTGCTGTCTGTGCCCCTGTTCAGAAGATTTCACCTCACTTTCTATCCCAATGACAATTGGATTGTGAAAATTTTGGGTTGGAAACAAGGATTAGTGATAAAGCATCAGTGGAGACACCTTTTTCCCATAATAACTCTTACAGGAGTGAATTTGCCTTCCTAAGGGTAGATTTCCTCTCACTTCCTGTTGTCTCCCTCCGTTTGTTAGTAGGAGTCGTTTGTAAGTCGGATGTTTGTAACTAGGGGACCACCTGTATTCAGTGATGGGGCATTATTCCTTTAACTGAAGCCAACAACAGGGCATAATTTCTCCCACTGATTGGGCACTATTCCTCCCACTGATACCAATGATGGGGCACCATTTTCCTATTTTTTTACTTCCACCAACGCCAGGACATTTTCTACACCTACTGGTCATAGTCCAACCCCCTTAGAGTCTACAGGACAAGAACTGGCCTACATCTGGCCTACCACATGTAGGCCAGTTTCTCATGAGAGTCAACATAAGCTCCATCAAAATTAATTTTGAAACAAACGTAAGTGAGCACATGGTGGTAACATATATGTTCTCACTTGGCGCAACAAGTCCATTCTTTAAGCAGAACTTTGTGTCAAGGTTTATCCTCATCTCTAATTCGGAAGATAACCCAGTATTCTGGATTTTCTGTTATTTTCTGTCTCAGCGACAATGGTCACCAGTGGTGATGGAGGGAACACCCCCGGGTTCGGTTAGACACCAGAACTCCTGAACAGGGAAAAAGTTTGAACCAGAACCCAGAACCCTATTAAAGTCTAAGGGATCTTAACTCGAAAAATCAAAATTCCCCATTTTTAAGGCTTATATGCAAGTTATTGGCCATAAAAAGCGTATGGGGGCCCAGGTACTGCCCTGGGGGACATGTATCAATGCAAAAAAAACACTTTAAAAAAATATTGTTTTTATAGGATCAGTGATTTTAATAATGCCTAAAGTAAAACAATAAAAATGAAAAATTCCTGTAAATATAGTGCCTGGGGTGCCCCCTTAGTCTGCCTGTAAAGTGGCCCATCTGTACAGCGTATAGAACCTGCTGCAGCAATAATGACATTTATAAAGCCACAAAAATTACATTTTCCCTGCAAGCTTTCTTTATTTTGTAAACAACAGATTGGGGAGCCAGTCTGTATGATGAGGCCACATTTTAGTGCACTCAGAACAAGATTAGAGATTTTTTGGATAAATTCTGGTGTCTCTTTGGCAGACTTTGGATGGAAATAAAGTTTTTTACCACAGTGAGCAAGCCTTTTGTGAAGAAGCCAAATTATAGTATACTCAGGCCAAGAATAATGATTTTTTTTAGATAAAGTCTGGTGTCTCTTTGGCAGACTTTGGATAGAAGTAACAGGTGTAGAAAAATTGGGTGTTGGCAGTGCCTTCACATCATAACCCATCACAGTTATCCTTGGCAAATGCAGGATTTGACTCTGCTCTTAAAAATCCACACAGCTGAGCTCTGGAAAGTGGTAGTGGGAGATAAGAGCTCTACAATCTGATGAAATAAGGTGGCTCCTCTCCACTGTTCCATGATGGCTGACTCTGGAGGCTCACCCTGCTTCGTTGGGGTTGTGCCACCCCCTCACTTTCATCTTCTGCTTTTTAAAGGCACCCAAGTAGAGTCAGTGACCTCATTATCATTATCTCCTCCATTCTCATCACTGCAGCCAACTTGGCATTTGGCAATAGGCTGCGGCTGGTGGAACATGACTGCCAATTTGTTGTTTATCAGTGTTCTCCTCTGTCTGTAGGCTCATGTTCCTACCTTCCTCAACCTCAGAACCAACATCAGAATCAAGTAATGGCTGTGCATCCTCAAGAAGCAAGTGGCTGACGCTGTGTTCAAATAATTCAGCTGACTCCTCCATGCATGACGGTGGGGCTATGTTAGGAGTAGCTGTGGTTAAGAATATAAGAATGCGATGCCTGCGAACTAGTGTCAGCTTGGGTGATAGAGGGTGAGGAGGATGAGGATGGTTTAGTAAGCCAGTCCACCACCTCCTCTGCATGCTGTGGCTGGATAGCATGGGCAACATCACTAAACATATACAAACGTGCCCTGCCTGAGAATGGACCACGTCCACCTTTGCCTGTGGACACAGACGCTGCTGGCATAGTGGCATGGGAACGTCTGCTTCTCCTTGTTGGCCTCCGAGACATGATGGAGGGGGGGGGGGGGGTATTACACAAAGATACTAATAGGAAATGGGTGATTAGATGCATTTTATTTAATGAAATGTGGTGCAATATAAACTGTGTACAATTGAGGACTGCTGCTGACACAAATTGAAAAACTAAAAAAATATAGTGAAAAGTGAGTAGTTCTTTTCATGTGACAACACTGAAGAAATGACACTTTGCTACAATGTAAAGTAGTGAGTGTACAGCTTGTATAACAGTGTAAATTTGCTGTCCCCTCAAAATAACTCAACACACAGCCATTAATGTCTAAACCGCTAACAACAAAAGTGAGTACACCCCTAAGTGAAAATGTCCAAATTGGGCCCAATTAGCTATTTTCCCTCCCCGGTGTCATGTGACTCAGTGTTAC
The DNA here is from genome assembly GCF_042186555.1 of Aquarana catesbeiana. Lineage (NCBI taxonomy): Eukaryota > Metazoa > Chordata > Amphibia > Anura > Ranidae > Aquarana > Aquarana catesbeiana. Next base: position 24,382,714 of record NC_133328.1, read on the forward strand.
AAGATCTCAGGTGTGAATGGGGAGCAGGTGTGTTAAATTTGGTGTTATCGCTCTCACTCTTCCATACTGGTCACTGGAAGTTAAACATGGCACCTCATGGCCAGGGCTGGACTGTGATAAAAATATGGCCCTGGACTTTATCCAGACCGGCCCAGGGCACAGCACATCAGGGCACAGCGCACATCAGGGTACAAGCACATCGGGGCACATCGGGACAACAGAACACAGCACATGAGGGTACATGGGGCACATGATGGCACATGGGATACATGAGGGTACATAGGGCACATCAGGGCACATTTGGGCACATCAGGCACATGGGGTACATCCAGGCACATCAGGGCACATCAGGCACATGGGGTACATCAGGGAACATCAGGGCACACCAGGGCACATCATGGCACATCAGAGCACATGCAGGGAACATTCAGGGCACATCAGGCACATGGGGTACATCAGGGCACAATAGGGCACATTCAGGGGAAACAATCAGGCACATTCAGGGAACATCAGGGTACATGGGACACATTTAGGGCACATCAGGGCACATCAGGGCACATTCAGGGAACATCAGGGCACATTCAGGGAACATCAGGGCACATCAGGGAACATTCAGGGCACATCAGGGAACATTCAGGGCACATCAGGCACATTCAGGGAACATCAGCGCACATTCAGGGAACATCAGGCACATGGGGTACATCAGGGCACATTCAGGGCTCATGGGGTACAATCAGGGCACATCATAGCATATGGGGTACATTCAGGGCACATGGGGTACAATCAGGGCACAAGGGGTACAATCAGGGCACATCAGAGCACATGGGGTACAATCAGGGCACATGGGGTACATTCAGCACACATCAGGGCACATTCAGGGCACATGGGGTACAATCAGGGCACATGGGGTACATTCAGCGCACATCAGGGCACATTCAGGGCACATGGGGTACAATCAGGGCACAGCTTTTACTTGTTGTGTTCTTCACATGCAGAGTAGCGCAGGCAGCCTCTGTAGTAAGTTCTCTCTCATGTCACGCTGCTGCTGCTCCCCCCGGTGGCCCCTCCTCCTCCTCTCTTCTCGTCCATCCCAGATGATGTCACAAGCAAATGGAGATGGACAAGAAGAGAGGAGGAGAGGCTGCCGAGGGGAGCAGCAGTGGCGTGACATGAGAGAAAACTTACTACAGAGGCTGCTTGCGCTACTCTGCATGCATCTCGATCTACCCGTCAGGCGCCAGCTGTCGGCGATTGACGGGTAAATCGTAGACACAATAGTCAGCCACTGAAACCAGCCCACTGAGCCATTCGGCCCACCGGGAAACTCCCGGTAGTCCCGATGGCCAGTCCATCCCTGCTCATGGCAAAGAACTCTCTGAGGATCTAAAAAAAAGAATTATTGCTCTACATAAAGATGGCCTAGGCTATAAGAAGACTGCCAAGACCCTGAAACTGAGCTGCAGCACGGTGGCCAAGACCATACAGCAGTTTAACAGGACAGGTTCCAATCAGAACAGGCCTCGCCATGGATGACCACAGAGGTTGAGTGCACGTGCTCAGCATCATATCCAGAGGTTGTCTTTGGGAAATAGACATATGAGTGCTGCCAGCATTTCTGCAGAGGTTGAAGGGGTGGGGGGGTCAGCCTGTCAGTGCTCAGACCATACGCCGCACACTGCATCAAATTAGTCTACATGGCTGTTGTTCCAGAAGGAAGCCTCTTCTTAAGATAATGCAGAAGAAAGCCTGCAAACAGTTTGCTGAAGACAAGCAGACTAAGGACATGGATTACTGGAACCATGTTCTGTGGTCTGATGAGACCAAGATAAACTTATTTGGTTCAGATGGTGTCAGGCGTGTGTGGCAGCAACCAGGTGAGGAGTACAAAGACAAATGTGTCTTGCCTACAGTCAAGCATGGTGGTGGGGGTGTCATGGTCTGGGGCTGCATGAGTGTTGCCGGCACTGGGGAACTACAGTTCATTGAGAGAACCATGAATGCCAACATGTACTGTGACATACTGAAGCAGAGCATGATCCCCTCCCTTCAGAGACTGGGCCGCAGGGGAGTATTCCAACATGGTAATGACCCCAAACACACCTCCAAGATCACCACTGCCTTTCTAAAGAAGCTGAGGGTAAAGATGATGGACTGGCCAAGCATGTCTCCAGACCTAAACCCTATTGAGCATCTGTAGGACATCCACAAATGGAAGGTGGAGGAGCGCAAGGTCTCTAACATCCACCAGCTCCGTGATGTCGTCGTGGAGGAGTGGAAGAGGACTCCAGTGACAACCTGTGAAGCTCTGGGGAACTCCATGCCCAAGAGGGTTAAGGCATTGCTGCAAAATAATGGTGGCCACACAAAATATTGACACTTTGGGCACAATTTGGACATTTTCACTTAGGGGTGTACTCACTTTTGTTGCCAGCGGTTTAGACATTAATGGCTGTGTGTTGAGTTATTTTGAGGGGACAGCAAATTTACACTGTTATACAAGCTGTACACTCACTACTTTACATTGTAGCAAAGTGTCGTTTCCTCAGTGTTACATGAAAAGATATAATAAAATATATACAAAAATGTAAAGGGGTGTACTAACTTTTGTGAGACACCAACTTTGCAGTAAGACAAACTGCAGCTGACAATCAAAAAAAAAGCAGGCATGGGAAGAACAACAACAATAAAAAAAAGTGCTTGGTGCACTATAAACTGTGTACAATTGGGGACTGCTGCTGACAGAGATTGAAAACAAAACAAAAATGAATAAAATATAGGGGGGGGGGGGGAGGAGGAGACCAGCATTGCAGTAAGACAAACTGTGGCTGACAATTTAAAAAAAGGGGGCAGAAGAACAAAAAAAAACAAAAAAGTGTGTATACAGCACTGTATACAATGCTGTTAAACAGTGCACTACACTGACACTACACTATACTCACACTACATTCTACACTCACTGAGCCCTGCTTTATTTCCGACTTCACACTGCAAAAGGTTCAGTGGGAAGGAATCCTTTATGCCCTGTACACACGGTCGGATTTTCCAAAGGAAAAAGTGCGATTGGATTGTGTTGTCGGAAATTCTGATCATGTGTGTAAATTCCATCTGACTTTTTCCGTTGGAATTTCCAACACACAAATTTTGAGAGTAGGCTATAGAATTTTCTGACAACAAAATCCGATCGGTTAAATTCCGATCGCGTGTACACAAATCTGACGCAAAAAGTGCTATGCATGCTCAGAATAAATTAAAAGACGAAAGCTATTGGCTACTGCCCCGTTTATAATCCTGACGTACGTGTTTTACGTCACCGCGTTCAGAACAATTGGATTTTCCGACAACTTTGTGCGACCGTGTGTATGCAAGACAAGTTTGAGCCAACATCCGTCGGAAAAAATCCTAGGATTTTTTTGTCGGAATGTCCGATTGTGTGTACGGGGCATTACAGTGCGGGGTGGGACCATGAGCACTGAGCCATGATTGGGCAAAGTCATCATGACTTTGTCCAATCAGGGCTCTCACACTGCTCTGTGCTCTGATTGGGCAAAGCCTTCCACCTGACCAGCAGCCAGGTGCATTGCTTCAACCAATCAGGGCTGCTACAATGCACTGTGCATTGTAGCAAATAAAGCTCTAATTTTTCTTAACCACTTCCCACTTGCCACTTAGTCGCCTAATTAGACAGTGCATTGAGGTTGGCTTGTAAATTGGATACATCTTGTAAGGACGTGTAGCGCACAGTGCATTTTGGGGCACTGGGTGGCCAAACATCCCGCCGAGCGCCCTTCAAATTTGGGTGTTCCGCAAACACCCGAACGGGCGATGTTTTGGGCCGAACTGATGCTCGGCCCGAACAGCTCGCCCATCACTGGTCACCAGGAGAAATGTAGAGTGTGAACCTGGGGACACAAACAGCAAAAAAGACCTGACAGGGGTTGTCAACCTTCCACATTCCATCCAAGGAATCCTTTGGCTTTGCATACTCTTTAACAGTCCTTGAGGAATGGGGTAGCATAGGCTAGATTAAAGGGGAGCTCCACCAGAAAATGGCCATCCCATTTCCACACATCTCTACTTTCTTCGATCCTGATAATCTCTGGGTCGTTTCTGTTGTGTAGATTCCCTTAAAAGGATATCGAGACCAAAAAAAAAAAGAAAAAGTCTGCTTACTGCATCCTTAGTGCTTTTTCCTACAAATCATGGGACGAAAAATAACACGAGTAATACAAATTTGTAACGCGTCAAGAAATGCACTGCAGCAAAGAATGCAAAGGTGTGACTGTGGCTTTACTCTGCTGCCCCCAACCGGTAAGTATCAACATGATCAGATTGTGATACGACTCCAGCTAGGTCACCAAACTCCACCCCCTCACCAGGATTTTTTCACGGCAAGGAACACCCACCAAAAAAATGTTCTGTTTTTTTCTAGCGCCACCTTTTGGTAATCAGTTAAAGTGTAGGTATGACTCGGATGTACAACAGCATGACTTTAGCTGCTCTGACCGTAGCTTTCTATATTTAGAGACACGTAGTAAACAGCTGTGTAAGCCATACAAGATAAGCAGTATTACCATTTAATTAACCAGTGATCTAGATTTAGAGGGCAAAAATAGAGCAAAGTGAAAGGATGAGCTATTTCTAAACCAAGCATCGTGCTTTACGCTCCAGATTGTATCCTGTATATAGGAAGTGTTTTCTTTGTGTGTGTTTTTTTTTATTGTTGCAGAACATCGTTTTTTTTAATATAATTTTTATACAAATACTGAGAAAAAAGGAGAAGCAAAGAAATGAAGAGAAGTGATTTGCTACAGACATGTTGGCTCATGGGGGGGGGGGGGGGGCAACACAAATTTATATATAACAAATAAAGCTCTAATTTTTCTTAACCACTTCCCACTTGCCACTTAGTCGCCTAATTAGACAGTGCATTGAGGTCGGCTTGTAAATTGGATACATCTTGTAAGGACGTGTAGCACCCTGATGTTTAGGCAGGGCTACTATCACATTTAGTTGCCAGGCAATAGTTGCCTTGGCCAATTGTTAGGAGATCAATTGCCTTACCCCTAATTCTAGACTTGCTGCACTTCTCTGACCAGCTTCCCTGTCCCTCCTCAGGAAAAGCATCCCCACAGCATGATGCTGCCACCAACATGTTTCACAGTGGGGATGGTGTGCTCAGGGTGATGTGCGGTGTTCGTTTTCTATCACACATTGTTTTGCTTTAAGGCCAAAAAGTTAAATTTTAGTCTCATCTGACCAGAGCACCTTCTTCCACATGTTTGCTGTGTCCCCCACATGGCTTCTTGCAAACTCCAAACTGGACTTCTTATGGATTTCTTTCAACAATGTCTTTCTTCTTGCCACTCTTCCATAAAGGCCAGATTTGTGGAGAGCACGACTAATAGTTGTCCTGTGGACAGATTCTCCCACCTGAGCTGTGGATCTCTGCAGCTCCTCCAGAGTTACCATGGACCTCTTGGCTCTTCTCTGATGAATGCTCTCCTTGCCCGGCCGGTCAGTTTAGGTGGACGGCCATGTCTTGGTAGTTTGCAGTTGTGCCATACTCTTTCCATTTTCGGATGATGGATTGAACAATGATCCGTGACGTGCTCAAAGCTTGGGATATTATTTTATAACCTAACCCTGCTTTAAAATTCTCCACAGCTTTATCCCTGACCTGTGGACTTTATTTACTAATTAGTAGACATGTGCACACTGAAATATTACGTTTGGGAATTTCGTTTTCGTCTGAAAAATAAATTTATTTAGTTACTCCCGAAATTCGTTTTTTTTTTATTTAGTTTTTCGTTAAAAATTGCATTTGTCCGAAAATCCAAATTAAGGTCGAATCTGTCATTGAAGGCTTATGGTGTCTGTCGAATGTTCAAAGAAGAATCGACGGAGCAGCTAAACTGTACGACGCCGTATAGATTACCTGCTCCGTCGAATCTTCTTAGAACTTTCAACAAGCCAAAGTACGTGTGTACTTAGTTCTAGCTATTTTACTGCTCCTCCTCTTTGGTTACAATCAGCCAATAACATTCATCATCATTATTTTTATTTATCTTTTCTCCCCTATGTCGAATCTTTTCTCTCTATGTAGAATAATCTTGGACTAAAAGAGTTAAGGTTAGGCACATTCGACCACAGGTTTGATGGACACAGATTGTTATTGTCATCATCATGTCGAATCTCCTATCTATATCGAACTGTTGTAGCAACGAAAACGAAAATAAAGCATTTGTTTATGTTGGATCTTTCGTTTTTCGGATTCTGCACTTTCGTTATCGTTTGTTAAAACAATGATGAAAATACCTGAAATTCGGACGAAAACGAATGCACATGTCTACTAATTAGGTGACTTCTGAAGGCAATTGGTTCCACTAGATTTTAGTTAGGGGTATCAGAGTAAAGGGGGCTGAATACAAATGCACACCACACTTGCACCACACCACAGTCAGTGCAAATGAATACAAGTATCAGCTGCTTCAGGCTCAACTGATGGCCTAAAAAAGGTGTCTCATTACCAAGGTGTCCAGGGCAGGACTAAGGCTCGATTCACACCTATGCATGTTGCTTTTGAGCGTTTTTGGAGGTTTTTTTTTCATGCTTGGCACGTTTTTGAGCAGCGTTTTTGTAGCGTTTTTGCGGCGTTTTTGCCGCGTTTTGCGTTTTTTTTTTTTTTTTCATTTTTTTTTACAGTCTTAAAAAAAAAAAAATAAAAAAAAAAAAACGGCAAAAACGCACCAAAAACGGTGCAAAAACGGTGCAAAAACGGTGCAAAAACGGTGCACTTGCGTTTTTGATGCTTGTCCATTGAAATCCATTACATGCAAAACGCTGCTTTTTGCATGAAAAAAAGTCCCCGACCCTTTCCAAAAACGCAGAGATACAAAAAAGCATTGATGTGAACATGTTCCATAGGAGCCCATGTTAAAAAATTCCCATGCATTTCTGCAAAATGCAAAATGCATCAAAAAACGCGCTAGTGTGAATGGAGCCTTAGGGTGGTGGGGGCCCCTGGGCTTGAGTCACTTTCGAGCCCTACCCTTCTATACATATGCACAGCTCTATAAAACAGAAATAGAAAAGGACAAGGTGTGCCAGACTCAGTGCAGTATTAAAGAACTTCTCTTTAATTGGACAAGACAAAGCAGCCAAATGGCTACTCACAAAAGTAGATAATATATAAGCGTATAAGTGGGGGATACTGTACTGGTATTCGTCCTGGGTCCACAATTAATAAAAGCAATAAAAATGGATAAAATAATAATTACCGTATTAACACGCCAGCGTATAACACGCACCCCATGTTTAGGAGGGAAGTTTAAGGAAAAAAACTTACATTTAAATGCCCATCAATGTAGCCTTGTCAGTGTCATTGCAGCCTTGTCAGTGTAGCCTTGCGTCAGAGTCATTGCTGCCTTTCAGTTTAAAAAATGGCGCCGCCGAGATACAGAGCCGGATGTCCTGTGTATCTCGGTGGGTTTCGGCCGCTCTCGGCGGCTTTCGAAACAGACGGGGCCCACGGGGCCCCCTATTAGCCGGGGCCCATGGGCTTGAGCCCAGTCAAGCCCAATTGTAAGTCTGGCCCTGAAGGTGTCACACAAGAAACATCTCATGATGGGTAAAAGCAAGGAGCTCTCTCAAGACCTTCCCAACCTTATTGTAATGATGGCATTGGTTACAGAAGGATTTCTAAACTTCTGAATGTTCCAGTGAGCACTGTTGGGACTATAATCCAGAAGTGGAAAGATCATCATTTCACTATAAACCAGCCATGACCAGGTGCTCCACACAAGATTTCTGACAGAGGAGTGAAAAGAATTATCAGAAGAATTGTCCAAGAGCCAAGGACCACTTGTGGAGAGCTTCAGAAAGACCTGGAATTAGCAGGTACAATTGTTTCAAAGAAAACAATAACTAATACACTCAGCTGCCATGGCCTGTATGCAAGCTCACCACGCAACACTCCATTGCTGAAGAAAAAGCATGTTGAAGCTTGTTTAAAGTTTGCTGCACAACATTTAGACAAGCCTGTGAAATACTGGGAGAATATAGTCTGGTCAGATGAGACCAACATTTAACTCTTCGGATACCATAATACACACCATGTTTGGAGGTCAAATGGCACATCACCCCCAAAACACCTCCCATACCAACAGTGAAGTTTGGAGGTGGGAACATCATGGGGTGGGCTGTTTGTCAGCATACAATACTGGCAAACTTCTTGTCATTGAAGAATAGAAAAATGTACCAAGACCTTCTTGATAAAAATCTGCTGCCATCTACCAGGATGATGAAAATGAAACAAGAGGGCGGACATTTCAGGAAGACAATGATCCCAAACACCAAGCCAAGGAAACTCTCCGTTGGTTTCAAAGAAAGAAAATAAAGCTGCTAGAATGGCTCAGCCAATCACCTGACTTGAATCCAATAGAAAATCTATGGAAAGAACTAATGATCAGAGTTCATAGAAGAGGCCCACAGAACCTTCAAGATTTAAAGGCTGTTTGTATGGAAGAATGGGCCAAAAATCGCACCTCATCAACGCATGCGACTAGTTTCTCCACACAGGAGGTGTCTTGAAGCTGTCACTACCAACAAAGGATTTTGTACAAGGTATTAAATACATTTCAGTGAGCGTGTTCAATAATTTCTCCCTGTGTCATTCCATTTTATTACACAGAACTTCATTCTCAAACTTATTTGTTTTGGTTTCCTTTAGAAATAGATTTAGATTTTTTTTTTTTCCCCTGTAAAGCAAAAGGCATACTAGCTCATTATGAAAAACTTACCTTAGAACGAGGCGTCGGTATCTTACCTGGTCCACGCCGAGGGAGCTGTCATGTTGCCTCGGCGTGTCTTACGGGTATCGCGGTTCCATCGCTGTGAGTGGCTGGAGCTGCGATGTCATCACTCCCGCGCATGCGCGCGGGAGATTTCTTAACCGGCAAGGTCCGGCAGTTGCCGGGCCTTCAGCCGAGAATCCCCTGTGTGCATGCGCCGCTGCAGTCAGCGGCGCATAGCAAGGGGATTATCTCCTAAACCGTAAAGGTTTAGGAGATATTTTTTTTACCTACAGGTAAGCCTTATTATAGGCTTACCTGTAGGTAAAAGTTAAAAAAAAAACACTATACAACCACTTTAAGGGGCAAAGCTATTAAAATTTTACTGATGTGCACTGGCTTAAAGTAACTTTGTGAGTGGCTTTCTTTTTATTTACATTTGTAAAAAAGTGTTTTTTTTGTGATTTGCACGATGATGGCCTTTTATTGTTATTTTAGGGATACATGTGGTCTATGTAAAGCATCAGCTTTTGACTGGAGCCCAGAACTCAATAGAAGGGAGGTGGCCTGGTGATAAATTTGGAGAGACCAATGATGGCAAAAGCCCCTAATATAAGGGAAAGTGCAAAGTGACCTATTTTAGTTTTTATGGACCTTGCTTTGTGCACTGATGTGCAGTCATGTTGGAACAGGAAGCGGCCATCCCCAAACTGTTCCCACAAAGTAGCATGAAATTGTTCACAATGTCTTGGTATGCTGACACCTTAAGAGTTCCCTTCACTGAAACTAAGGGGCCAAGCCCAACCCCTGAAAAACAACCCCACACCATAATCCCCCTCCACCAAATGATTTGGACCAGTGCACAAAGCAAGGTCCACAAAGACATGGATGAGCGAGTTTGGGGTGGAGGAATTTGACTGGCCTGCACAGAGTCCTGACCTCAACTGGATAGAACACCTTTGGGATTAAAGCGGAGACTGCAAGCCAGGCCTTCTCGTCCATATCCACATCAGTGTCTGACCCTACAAATGGTCAAACATTCCCATAGACACACTCCTAAACCTTGTGGACAGCCTTCCCAGAAGAGTTGAAGCTGTTATAGCTGCAAAGTGTGGGCCAATGCAATATTGAAACCTATGGACTAAGACTGGAATGCTGTTAACGTTCATGTGCATGTAAAGGCAGGCGTCACAATACTTTTGGTAATACAGTGTATATACAAGAATGTGTATGGGTTGCCTTAAAATTCCCATTAAGTGAGGATGTAGACTGTAGCGACTAATAAGGGATAATGGCAAACACACCTTCAGTCATATGAACATCTTTCTTCTCAGTATTTAAGGAGGGGGCTGATTATGGAAGGTTTTTTTTACCTTAATGCAGATGTAGCACTACCCCCATAAGAGTTGCAAATGTCAGGGTTCCTCACTGCTGCACAGCCAGTCACTTAGCATTTCCTTCTTACACCCAGACACAGAAAACCAGTCCTTGAGCTTGTTTGTTGTTTTACTTAGATGATGATAACTTGGATGGGGTTAGGGATTATGTGATGCCCAATATGACAAAAATAACAGAACCAGGGACAACTTCTTCCCGTTTTACAGCTTCCACTTCTTCCTCCTGCACAACACTTGATCCTTTGCACAGCTCCGCCGGGTTCACTCCTTTGGAATCAACAGCCTTTTTAGTTAGTTCAGCAACAGCCCATTACAGGTTAGGAACTCTCAGTCCCTTAGGAAAAGTAGCACATGTGGAGTGAACTGCTTCCTGCAACACCATCTGCTCCCTTCTAGACATTGGTCCCAGCTCTACTTCACGCAGAGATGCTAGCCCACCTCGCTGCCACTTCACCAGCCCACCTGGCTACTTCTTCTTCCCAGTCTTCCCGACTGACACACTGGAGACTTCCCAGACCAAGGTTAGATGAAGACGTAACCACCCCACTGTCTTCAGGAGACCCACTACAGCTGGTAGTCGCTCCCCTTGTCTGTCCCGTGCTGATCTGCTCACTCTGTCTCTCCTTGCTCCCGCTGCCTCTCTGGAAATCTTTTGTCCAACTGCCTCCTGTGGTAGGATCCTTCCAGGCCAGCCACCCAAGCTCTGGCCCAAGGTAAAACCCCTCCCGGCAGTGGTCCCTCATGAGCCACCGACAGACTCCCTCAGCACTGCTTCTCCATCTTCCATCTGACTCCCTTGCTGGCATGGCTCATGTTTAATTAAGGGCTCATTAGTTCCCTGCCAGGCCCACTCCCTGGGGATTGACTAAGGGCCCCTAAATATGCAAGGCAACCCTCCTAGCTTCCGCCCCCTAATTTCTAGAATATTTTCCAACTTTCTAGAACCAGGGGGAGGCACTAGAGATCTGCCAGATCGTGAGGGGGAAAAAAAAAATTAGTAAAGTTCCACTTACAGTGTTCAAGTCGAAATGAAATACTTAATTTGGATTCCACTGTTACCATGTCTTTTAAAACAGTACTGTTTACTCTGAGCAGAGACATAAATATGTACGGGGGGGGGGGCTCTGAGGGAGACACTAAATGTACATGGGGAACTGTGATGAGGACATAAATGTGCCCGGGGGGGCTCTGAAGGGGACATAAACGTGGATGTGGCTGTGATGGGGACAGAAGTGTGTTTAAGGGGGTCTATGAAAGGGAAACACAAATAAGTGGGGGGCTCTGATGGCGACACAAATGTGAGGGGAACTCTGATGGGGACACAATTTTGTGGGCAGACTCTGATAAAGACATACATTTGCGGGGAGTCTCTGATGGGGACACAAATTTGAAGGAGACTGATAGGGACACCAATTTGCAGGGAGACTCTGATGGGGACACCAATTTGCATGGAGACTCTAATGGGGACACCAATTTGCAGGGAGACCCTGATGGGGACAGATGTATGGGGATACTCTGAAGGAAACAAAGATGTAAGGCCCCAGGGCATGAGGCTTCAGCATTTAGGTCCTGGCAAAGGATACAGAAGCACCATCCAGCACCTCTACCAGTTGCCTGCCAAAGTCTTTTCTATTCTGCTGCTGCAGATTCATTTACAAATAACTGATTTTTTTTGGTCCGCAAATTTGTGTAAAATTTACAATGTGGCCCTTGAAGTGAAAAGTTTGGAGACCCCTGCCTTACAGTAAGGGGAATACAGATAGAAAGTGCTGGGGTCTTTTTCTGGAATGACTGTAAGTAGTTTTTTAGAGCCTACCTATTGTTCTTTTGGGTGTCCTCTGCCCTAAGGCTTTATCTTTGGAGTTTATTGGCCTTAATAAAATATGGATGTAATATGAAATATGGTTCCAAAGGTGGACTGAGCCTTTAAGGACACTAAGCAACTTCCCCAAATTTTCAGTTGACCAGTAGAAGAAAGTCTCTGGAGAGAAGCATTTTTCAGTTGCATGAGGGAGGGGCAGTATGAGGTTAGGGAATGCATGAGGATAGAACATGTGAACATATCTTATATTACACCCTAAATATGGATGTAATATGAAATGTGGTCCCAAAGATAGACTGAGCCTTTATGGACACTAAGCAACTTCCCCAATTTTCAGTTGACCACTAGAGGCAACACTCCAGAGAGGAGCATTTTTAGTTAAGTGTTGGCTCCGTGTAGGTAGCAGATATTTGAGGATAGGACATGTGAAGATATCTTATGTTATACCATAAATATGGATGGAATATAAAATATTGTTCCAAAGGTGGACTAAGCCTTAAAGGGCACTAAACAACTAGTTGACCACCAGAGGGAATGCCCCAGAGGGAATGCCCCAGAGAGGAGAATTTTGCAGCTCAATGGGGCAAGGGAAGTTTGAGGGTAGGGGATATTTGAACATAAGACATGTTCACATGTCTTATGTTACACCCTAAATATGAATGTAATATGAAATAAGGTCCCAAAGTTGGTCTGAGCCTTTAAGGGCACCAACCAACGTCCCCTATTTTCAACTGACAACTAGAGGGAACACTCCAAAGAGAGGCGCTGAGGGTAGGGGGGGTTTGAGTTTTAGATATTAACATGTTTTGTGTTACACCCGAAATATGGATGAAATATAGAAAGTGGTCCCAAAGGTCGACTGAGCCTTTAAAGTGGAAGTAAACCCTCCTATCATTTTCAGCCGAGGAAGCTGCCATCTTGGCCTCTGTTTGATCTTCAACTGCCATGATGCTGCACATGTGATCAGTACAGTTATGACATCAGCCATTGTATGGTTTCACAGTTTAATTGAGAGCACATCCAATGTGACAGTTACATTCCCAGCACGTGCTGGAAATGTAATTGTTTTTTTAAACTGTTAAATCTATGGTAAAAATATATATTTAATCATATTAAGTCAAACAGTCTACAAATATTGTGACAGCAATGTGAAATCAGTGAAAATGACTCCTGATATCAATTTCCACCATCCACCACCGAAGTGCTACAAATATCAGTGCCTCCACCAACAGCTAAAGGGCTTGTCTACCAGCTCCTATTGATCCCTCATTACAAGGGATCGTTAGCGCTTGTGGCTTTAGCCCAGCCAAGGCCTTTCTCCAGGTCCACATGGTCTCCCAACACATTCACCCCTTGATGCCGTGACGGATATGGTGGTATCTTACTCCAGGCATGGCTCGCCTTTAGGTGCTCCGTCAGCCCCGAAAAGATGTTAAATTTATGGGTTTACTTCTGCTTTAAGGACACCAATCAACTTCCCCAATTTAGTTGACCGCTAGAGGGAACTGCTATAAATCCGTTTTTGAAATACAATAATGAAAACATGGAAAAAGGAAGCAAGTAAAAAAATGTGAAGGCCGAGTCAAAAACGATTTCAGGCAAACCTTACGGCAATAACTCTGAACATATAATTACTGAAAATACAATGTGTATATAATATATAATTATGATATATACAATACAGTTCCCTTTTAACATGCACTGCTAATAACTTACAGGGAAAGATCTGCAGAGAGAAAGCCACATTCCTTGTAATGTTTCATAATTAAGACCCGCTTAAACGAAGACATGCACATATAATAAATCCAATTACAGAAGTGTAATTGGTGAATCATCAAACACAGATGGCATGAAAATAGATAAATGTGTAGTACTTTAATTAAATTGTAGTCAAACAAGATGTACAAAAGAATATGTAAGTTAATTATTAAAGGTGTGAATGGCTTATAAATTGCACTATGCAGCAGATTGCATTCATGTGCCTAGGAACCAAAATCGCTTAAAGGGCCGCATAGCCAAAAATTAAAGGCCCCCAATGTATATAAACTACTAAAAATGATTAGATGGCCCCAAACTTGATAAAGCTGTGATATTGTATATTGTAAGAGAGACAAAAATGAATCCCCCATGCTACCAATGTGTTTATATCCTAGGAATGTAGAAAGTAACTCTTTCACTGATTGTTAAAGTGGAAACGCTGTCATGTGTTCCCACATCTACCAGAAATACTACCATACAAAAAAATTCAGTGCAACAGAACCTCAATATTTTAAATCACTTAGGCTGGGTTCACACTTATGCAAATCAGATGCAGGTTTCCTCGCATCCAGTTCGCATGACAGGAGAGTGTGGCTCTCAATGGAGTCGGTTCACACATCTCCGGGGGCGGCCGCAGCAGAAGGGTCCTGTGTGTCTTTGTCTCCGTTTCAGGTCTGAATTCAGGCACAAATTTGGACCTAATTCGGACCTGAGACGGTGAACGGGGATGCGCTGGACCCCCTGCTGTGAGCCGCGACTGGGTGCTTCTGCCAAGATACAGTTTCCTTCACTTTGGAACCAGGTATTATAGCTGAGCATTGCACCCAAGAACGAGACAAAACTAGCTTAGGTGCAAACTGGAACTGACTTTATTGTTTAAAGGGGTTGTGAAGCCTCACGGTTTTTCATCTTAATGCATTCTATGCATTAAGGTGAAAAACCTTTTGTGCTGCAGCACTTCGCCAGATTCCCCCTTTTTTCTAACCTGAGCCCGGTCGTTCCAGTGACGAGAACGAGCCGTGGGAGGGACAAAACACGTCAGGTGACCGCGGGTGGTGACGTCAGATCCGGCCGGTGAGACGCAAGTCGATAACCACTTCCAGCCTCCGGTTTTTAAGCATTATAGCGTCTTTTAAGATGTAAGTGGATATTATTTGTTTTAACCCCAAATGACGGCTACAGCATGGATCTACTTTGCCGGGAGGCCATCAGTAGACATCCTCCCCTTTGCATGCTCCCCGCACGCTGTGATCACTGAGTCAAAGAGACTCGGGTGATCACAGATCGGAGTAAGGGGTCAATCCCGGCCCCTTACCACGTGATCAGCTGTCAGCCAATGACAGCTGATCACATGATGTAAACAGAAGCCGGTGATCGGCTTTTTTTTCTCCTCGCGCTGATATTTCCATAGATTTCTTGAGGGATATTGTTGATAAATATTTTGGTCCCAAGTGGAGGAGCTTCTCCAACCCAGACTGCAGGAGGACCACCATATTTCCTCTGACCATTAACCAACTCCAGGCCAGCCGCCGCACTTTTACGTCACTATTTTGAAGAGTATTACCATTGTTATGGTAGCAGCTAGCTGCCATAACCCCGGTATCCTCTTCTTCGGCGGGCGGTCCGCTTCAAGATAAAAGTGTTCTCTGCGGCGAATTTGCCGCAAGATAACTTTTATCTGCTGCAGGAGAGGGCCCCCCCCCTCCAACCACTCTACGGTGCCCTCTGCCGCTATCGTGTCCTGTCCCTGGCTTGGCATGGAGACGAGTGAGGGGAAGATGGCCCCCACCCGTCTCCATACCACTGAAGGGCAGAAGCGACGTCAAAACGTCCCTTCCGCCCATAGCTCTTAAAGGGACATTTTTTTAAAATCATTTTTTTTTAAATGACAATTTTTTTTTTAATTGCATTTTGACCCCAGATCTCATATTTAAGAGGTCCTCTCATGCTTTTTTTCTATTACAAGGGATGTTTACATTCCTTGTAATAGTAATAAAAGTGACCCTTTTTTTTTTTTTTTAAAGAACAGTGTAAAAAAATAAATAAAAGGTAAAATAAATAAGAAAAAAAAATGTTTTACACAGCCCCGTCCTGCCGAGTTCGTGTGCAGAAGGGAACGCATACGTGAGCAGCGCCCGCATATGAAAACGGTGTTTAAACCACACATGTGAGGTATCGCCGAGATCGGTAGAGCGAGAGCAATAGCAATAATTCTAGCCCTAGACCTCCTCTGTAAGGCTAAACATTCAACCTGTAGAATTTTTTTTAAACGTCGCCTATGGAGATTTTTAAGGGTAAAATTTGTTGCCAATCCACGAGCAAGCCCGATTTTGAAGCGTGACATGTTGGGTATCAATTTACTTGGCATAACATCATCTTTCACAATATAAAAAAAAATTGGGCTAACTTTATTGTTGTCTTATTTAACCCAAAAAAGTGTATTTTTTCCCAAAAAAGTGCGCTTGTAATACTGCAGCGCAAATACGGTGTGACAGAAAGTATTGTAACGCCCGCCATTTTGTTCTTTAGGGTGTTAGAAAAAAAATATATAATGTTTGGGAGTTCTAAGTAAGCACCTGTTTTTAGCTTGTAAACACTAAATCTCAGAAAGAGGCTCGGTCTTTAAGTGGTTAACCTGTACAAGACACCTTTCCATCCACTCCAGAAGTGGAGCTTTATTGTCCTTATTCAGAGAATTAATCCAAGCCTTGTGTTCATCACATTGTCGTCCATTGTTGTAACCACGGGTTGCAGGAAAGAAATTAGCATGATTCACCCATCAACACAGACAGTGTTGACAGGGAAATCCCTCCTGCCGAGCACTTGTCTTCTCCTGGTGGGGGGGGGGGGGGGGGGCAGGGGAAACCATCCCTGTCGGGAGAAGACAATGATTATTGCTAGTGGCTATAGCAGCCGCTAGCGACAATCTCAAGAGAATCCAGCAGGCTGGTTACATAGTTATGGTGATCAAATACCACCAAAAGAAAGCTCTATTAGAGTGAAAAAAATGGTATAAATTTTATTCTTGTACGATGTTGCATGACCGAGCAATTGCCAGTTAAAATATCGCAGTGCTGAATAGCAAAAGAATGGTCTGCAGCTGTTAATAAACCTGCATTGCTGATGTTCTGCCTGGTTCGATACTTTACTATTCTACTTCAGGTCATGAAGGGGTAAAACTTTCCTTTATTGCCAGATAAATGAAAATTTACTCACAATGCACATCCAGCCAGTACACTTGGAATAAGTTACCTAAAAAACTGTGTATTGCCCCCCCTTGAGAGTGAACCTCGGCACTACTATAGAAAAAAACGATCCTCCTTCCGCTTCTGAGTTTGCATGATGACATCTCTGGGGCCTGAAGCTTGTCCTGGGTGATGTCCTGGGTGATGAACTTCAGCTGAAGGAGTAGCGTCCTCAGAAGCTAGGTACAAGCTTGGTCCTTGCCAGTAGTCTGGTGGCTCGTCCAGTGACCCGAGTACTGCTACTGCTTGACTATGGTATAAAATATGGCTTGTGCTTAACTGCTATACCAAAAAACCCCACCCTTCCAATATAACCCCACCCTATTAGATTGTAAGCTCTTCTCAGCAGGGCCCTCTTACTCCTCTTGTATTTTATTGTATTATAACTGTATTGTCCCCCTTTTATATTGTAAAGTGCTGCGTAAACTGATGGCGCTATATAAATCCTGTATAATAATAATAATAATAATAATAATAATAATAATAATAATAACCATACCACAACAGTTTGAAGTTAAATCGGCCATAGCAGCCCTTTTTTTAACAAAAATATAAATAACAAATAATTTAACTGTTCATTAACATTAAAGTACCTTGAACACACAGTGTATTAAAGAATGGAGCCACAAGGTCCTAATAGGCATCCAAAACCAAGACAGTACCTGTGAGTCACTTCTCAGGCCACCGACTTGGAGACAACTCACAGGTACACATACACGAACTGGGGTGCCGTACCTCAGACGGGTCTCTACACCATAACTTTTGTGCCCATCTGATCCGAAAAGGACCTTGCACCCCGCCAGTCACCATACCCGTCTCAACACAACCCAAAATACCAACCAAATGCAGGACGGGAGGGTGGGAAGTTGTCCCCTTCCGGCTAACCATCCACCTCCCCCCAACAGCTCCACCCAGCTCTGACCATGCCCAATAAGACCCACCACAGTGCATATACACATACCTCCCAACTTTTTGAGATGGCAATGAGGGACACCTATCAGCAAAAGTATGCAGGCATAGGACACACCCCCTTGCCACGCCCCCTTAAAGGAGAATTGTGCAAAAAAAAAAACAAGATTGGTTAAACCCACAAGTGCTTTTTTTACCATTACTCTTCCTTTATATTGGCTTTTAGAATTTACAAATGCAGCAATTTAAAAATCAGGTGAAAGGTTTAGCACTGGAAACACTTTTTGATAGATAAAAAGTGCATTTTATATATGTAGCGCTGGTAGATTTTTCAATCTACCGCTTATAGATAAATTTAGTGGGTCATCTGTTTTGTACATAGTTCAGATTCAATCTAATGTTTGATTAGCCTCTGTTCTAGCTTGGCTGTGTTGCGTGCAGTTCCACATTCTGCCTGTGGGTGTCGTTGTCACCATAGGTCAGTGTTGGAAAGCAACAAGCTGAAGTGTATGAGTGCTCTTCTGTCCCGGAGATAACTCAGCGGAGGTGGTCCTCCGAGTTGCATTCTGGGAGAGGGTACTTATGGGACAGACGCCATGTTTCGCTGAGTCTTTTTGCCTCGTGGCCCTCCTGGCCTAGAGGTATGCATCAGTGAGTTCTATCTCGTAGCCCTCCGGCCTGGAGGGTTGCATTGCTGCAGCCGAGCGGGTAGACCCAGAAGCCTGTCTGGGGCCTGCTATAGCTGGGATGGTCCTGTGCTGTCTGTCCTGTAGGAAGAAGCCGGACAATCGGGAAGATCCAGGGGAGGACCCATCTTGGAAGAGACCATGCAAGGCTGGTTTTAAGAAGGGCCTGGTGACTCGGTTGGAGGACATATCCTAAACTACCCTATCACACAAGTACTGCCGGGTCGGCTTAAAGGTTCTGGTACCGTGTTTGCTGTTCATCGAAAACTACTACATCCTGTGGAAGAGGATCGTGTGAGTTTGTTTCATTCAAGTCTGTGGCAGAGACTTTTTGTTCGTGCTGCGTTCCGGCTGCTAGGTTAGTGAGAGAGACCTATCCGGACGGGCAGAGATTTAATCCTAAGCTGAGGATACATTCATTCTAAAGATTTAAATTCCTTGATGCTACGCCATGAAAAGGTATTTGAACTTCCCTGCAACTCTCCTTCTACTTCTTTCCTGCTACTTCTTTGAGTTATCTCCCATTAAAGCATTGGAAAAGTACTAAAGTGACTATTGCCTATATTATCTGATAACGAGCTCATCGGGGACCCCTAGACCTGGTGTTGGTGAAATTACAGGTAACAAGGTGATGGTAACAGCCCGCTTTAAATCAGCAGCTCCACCGTGAGTT
Source organism: Aquarana catesbeiana (assembly GCF_042186555.1). NCBI lineage: Eukaryota > Metazoa > Chordata > Amphibia > Anura > Ranidae > Aquarana > Aquarana catesbeiana. Next base: position 24,401,993 of record NC_133328.1, read on the forward strand.
AGTGCTACATATACATCTATATAGATCAGACCAAAATGAGAGACAAATGAGGAGGAAAGAGGGACAGAAGGGCATTGCCCCAAATCAGGGACAGTCCTTCAAAATCAGGGACAATTGGGAGCTATGATATACAGTAACAGCCCATACTTTTCTTACCCCTCCTATCCCAAGCTCCTTTAACCCCTGTCATGCCGGCCATCTATTCTTTTGTGGTTTTACTCTGGGCCTCTATAGTAAGGAATATACAGATACGAAGTGCTGGTCTGGCTTAAAGTTCTTTTTCTGTATCAACTGTAAGCAGGTTTTTGGAGTGCTCTTTTGGTTGTCATGTTCCCTAACCCTTTCTCGCTGGAACCTATTAACCGTCCAAAAGTTAATGGTACCGGCTGTACCTCCACAGGGTCACAGTTAGTTCCCAAATGGGGTGACTAGTGGAGGAATATAGTCTCTCCTGCCTTGCGCTTACTCCTCATAATTCAGGAAATCGTATTAAGGTTGCAAAGTTATATGAATCTGTTAGCCTCTAATGTTTATCTTTTGGTTTACGATATCTACTGCTATATGTAAACGTGATTTATATCTTTGTAAACTGACAAAACTTGAATAAAAATTGTTGAAAAAACAAAACAAAAAACAAAACAAAAAAACAAAACAAAACAAAAGTGAATGGTACCCATCATTTTATCACTACAAGGCAAGAATCCAACCCTCTGGTTGAAATGCCTGCCTAATTTACCACTAGGGGTTACTAACAGCCTTCATGGGCATATGTGTTGGTGGGGCCCAAGTAGGAGGCCTAACATAGGAAGAATCATGAGACAGGGTGACTTGTCACTGTTTTTTTTAAGACAACAAAACTTCATAAACAGGTATTAGGATACAGCAGTCCACCATTTGCTGCATCAGTAGTGGGGTATTCTGTTTATTTAGCTACTACAAAGGTAGACTTGACTTAGAAATGTTACTAATTCCACTTACTATTCAACAGTGCTCTAGGACTGCTCCATTGGAGAGGTGGCGGTAAAGTTAAATGACACTGGCTTCTAGTCCATCGTAGTATGTGGCGGGCAAAGGGAGTCTGATCAGAACCGATGCGATTGTAACACCATGAAAAGTAAACCTTTACATCCCTGCTGGTCTGGAACGTTCCCCTGAACTTACACCTGCACTTTCCCCATACCAGCGAGGCTTTTCCCCTACCTACTGTTTCACTGTGGAAATGCCAAAAGATGCTGGTCAATTAGGAAGTGAAGGAAAGAAAGCTCCAAACCGGCATAGTGTAGCACAATTTATTAAGTAAAATACCATATAAAACAAATGGAACTCACAAGCGGGTGAGGGGGAGAGAGAGGATAACAGTCCGCAGTGGATTGTAATGAGCTGGGAGCTGTTTGGTAGTCCTTGGTGAAGAAAGCCGGCTGTGGTGGGGAGCAAGATGAGCCTGGAGTTCGTGCAGGGAGATCGGCGTCAGGCTGCCCTGTGTGGCCGTGATGGTTTATCCAGAAATCAGATGTCCGCCCAAAGACGATGTCAGGAAAGGCATAGCCGTGCAGCAGGAATTGCATGGCAGACACGCGCATTCACGCCGCGCACACGGGTGCCTGTCACCAACATTGGCGCCAAAGAGGGCTATTTAAAGTGAGTGCACCAAAGACTCTTTGCTGTTTGGTCTGCAGCTTCTGTGTGTCTGTAACCTGTTACTTGTGTTGACCCCTGATCTTGAACCCGGCTCGCTCTCACTAACCTTGTCTGCTTGACACCCTGACTCCGGCTTGTTTTGGATTTCTCTTCTGCCTGCTGCTCCACCACAACGTTAGAGACCCGGCCTGCCTGACTCTGCATCGGCTTCTTTGCCTGTTGCTGTTCAGCTCTGCAAAATCGCACCAGTTCCTGTCTCACCTGCGATCCAGCCTGCCACACCTCTGGTCTACCCAGCCCTGCCGGTCTGCCCGTTGCATCACCAGCCACGAACATCCAGCCATACCAAATACTAGACTGATCGTAGGCACTCCTGCGTCACCGTGCTTCTGTGGCTACTGTCTCGACCTCAGGGTCCCCCAAGCCGGTGCGGCAAGAGAGGCTCTCCTCTACACGTCATGCTCACGATCCAGGTACGTGACAGATGATGTGTCCAGCTGGAGTAGTGAGAGGAGCTATCAGTCCAACCGCTGTGTGAGTCAATCGGGACGCATTTCGGAAGCTTAACCACGCCTCCTTCATCAGCCCAAATTATGCTGGTCCCCTATATTTATAGTGTCCTCCTTCAAATAGGTTGCCCAAACCTTGCGGGACTTCATCATCCACTAGGATCACCGTCATCCTTAAGATGGCCATCAGGGGCCAAAATAGAGACATGTTCTTCTCATCATAGGACATTTACCAACCTGAAAAAATGGTGCAGTGCCACCTTCAGGTTCAAAAGCATACCACAGCCTGCCCTTACCTGCATTAGTCTCGGTATGGAGGCAGGGCCTGATGACTGGTGATCTGAAGACTGATTCAGGAATAGTCAAGAAGCAGCTGGAAATGGGGAAGAAGCATAGATCCACAGAATGAAATGAGTAGAAGCAGAGAGATCCTTGCACTGCAGGTCCACAGGTAGAGCTTTCAGACTAGCAGTGCCATCACCAAATCTTACTCCAAATCTAATGAGTTTAGCAGTCAGAGGTAGCAGTGCCTCTAATGATTTCACACTGCAGATATGAGGCTCATGCAAATGACTGCCTATACACATTAAAGAGGAGTCCCCCCCCCCCCCCATCAATTGTAGGAAAAAAAGGACATAAATTTTATTTGGGTACAGCGTTGTACGACCAATTGTCAGTTAAAGTAACGCAATGCGCTATTGCAAAAAATGGCCTGGTCAGGAGGGGGGGGGTGTAAACCTTCCGGAGCTGAAGTGGTTCAAAACTGACCACACTAAGCAGGAGAGCACACCATGGTCAGTTCTCTAGCTGTGTGGGAAGGGTGGATGGAAGGTGCGTGATCAAACGCTTACATCAAACTCATACACAGTTTATTCATGTACAATGGAATACATACATGTAAGAAATATATGCTACGTTTCGTAAAAATTAGGTTACAAAATATGCGCTTGAAAAGTTAAAAGTGGGACATGCCCATGCAAAGGTAAGTACTTAAAAATAGGCCGACGTGTTTCGAGGAACGCAGGCTGCAGCTCCCCTACACAGCTTTGGAGACAGGTGCATCTGACAGACCCACACTAAAAAAGGAAAAAAAAAATATTTTTAGCTATACCTCATAGAGCACTTTGATGTGGACTGGTATGGAGCTAGGGAGAACTAATTATTCATCACATTATAGATCTCCCAACTAGCCACTCCTCTCCATGTGTACATATGTTGGTCTACCTGTCTACACAGACTGTGTCCCTGTTCTCAAAGCTCTGATGAAGAGGTGATCCTCGAAACGCGTCGGCCTATTTTTGAGTACTTGCCTTTGCATGGGCATGTCCCACTTTTAACCTTTCAAGTGCATATTTTGTAACCTAATTTTTACGAAACATAGCATATATTTCTTACATGTATGTATTCCATTGTACATGAATAAACTGTATGATTTTGATGTAAGCGTTTGATCACGCGCCTTCGATCCACCCTTCCCACACAGTCTTCTCCAGACCACCCCTGGTCAGTTTAGGCAGGACACGCATGATCATTTCCTCCAGTTTTGCCATTTTAACAGTATTACCATTTTACACCAACAACGCCTTCACGAGCGCAGGAGTAATTCTTTTCTGTCCGTAGTTCTCTAGCTGTGCTGGGAACTCAGTGTACTCTCCTCCAAATGATCAGACTTGTTCTGACACGTCCCCACTGCAAAGACATTCACTGGGAAGCTCAGTGTGCTGCTGCTTCTCCTCCCCCAGCTCTTATGCTGCATTCACTCTACAGCGTTTTGAATCGCGCCGAGGTGTGACAGCCCTAAGGTGTGAATGACAAAACGTGGGACTCGCGTTCGAGATGCCATTCATTGGAATGACACCTCAAATCGCGGTGCGGGTCTGCCGCGATTTGTTGCGTGATAAAACGCGCTGCCATCGCGGCAACTTACAGTACGAGACGCACGTCACCTAAAAATAGTTCAGGAGCTACTTTTGGAGTGGCATATGCATCCTGTGATGCGGGTTGCTGTGATTGCAGTACGTTTTATCGTGCGACAATCGCCGCAGACCCGCACCGCAATTTCAAGTGTCATTCAAATGAATGGCATCTCGAATGTGAGTCCCGCGTTTTGTCATTCACGCCTCAGCGCTGTCAAATCGTGGGTAGATCTGTGGCAAATCTGCCCACGATTCAAAACGCTGTAGTGTGAATACAGCCTTATGCAGCTGAGAACAGAGGGAATGTGATCACTTTTAAAAAAGGGGAAAAAAAAAAAAAAAAGGTATTTATAATGTTTTTTTAATATCTATACACAAATGTTTTGCATTTTCATTTCTATTTTAAACCGAATGGGTTGTTTTACAAGGTGATCGTTTACAATCACTTTAACTACTTGCCGACCAGCTGCCGTCATTATATGGTGGCAGGTTGGCTCCCCTGCGCGAATCGCCGTAGCTGTACGGCGGCAGTTTAAGGGCTATAGGGGGTGGGCACCCATGGCGCGACGCCGGAGCCGATGCTCATGGCCGGCGGCCGCGATGTCCGTTGGCCACCCGTGATCGCTCCCGAGAGAGACAGAACGGGGATCTGTCAATGCAAACAGACAGATCCCCGTTCTGTCAGGAGAGTAGAGAGATCTGCTGTTCCTAGTAATAAGGAACAGCGATCTCTCTCCTCCTCCAGTCAGTCCCCTCCCCCCACAGTTAGAAACACCTCCCTAGGGAACACTAAACCCCTTGACCGCCCCCTAGTGTTAACCTCTTCCCTGCCAGTGATATATACACAGTAATCAGTGCAATTTTATAGCTCTGATCGCTGTATAATTGTCAGTGGTCCCAAAAAAGTGTCAAAAGTGTCCGATCTGTCCGCCGCAGTCCGGCTACAAATCGCAGATCGCCACCATTACTAGTAAAAAAAAAAATATAATAAAAATGCCATAAATCTATCCCGTATTTTGTATACGCTACAACTTTTGCGCAAACCAATCAATATACACTTATTGTGATTTTTTTTTACCATAAATATGTAGAAGAATACATATTGGCCTAACCTGATGATTTTTTTTTTAATTATTATTATTAAAGGATGTAATTTTTGTTTGGGTATAGAGTCACACGACCGCGCAATTGTCAGTTAAAGCGACGCAGGGCTGTATCGCAAAAAATGGCCTGGTCATTAAGGGGGAAAAATCTTCAGGTCTGTAAGAGGTTAAATCACAGCAGAACCTGGCAGGTGACTAATCATAAGTTTTCACTATATTTTTACTATATAGGATTTGTACTGGTGATAAGTGTACTTTATCTCGTCTGCAGTTTTCAAAGGGTTAACCCTTGTTCAAAGCAAATTAGCATTATTAATGCGCATATTAATTGCTAAGACATTTTATGTGGCTTTCATCAGGCAGTCACAAGACGGAGAATATAACTGGCTGCCCACAGATGGAATGAAACAGATATAATTATGTGTGTGTAACTAGTTCTCTTTCACAGCATGCTGGGGCAATCTGTCCTTTTGATCTTCTGTTTTACTTAGAAAAGAAGAATGGGGGTGGCAGATTTGCTGGCGTTTTGTATGATATCAGATTGGAATAGCATAGTGCTTTACAAGTTCGTGCCCTGAAAACTCTGACTTTAAAGACACACACCATGCAAATGTTCAAAAAAAGTCTAAATTGGGGGGTGTTTATTTATATAGTGTGTTCCTTTGCCCTGAAATTAATCTGGTATCAAATCCCTTTACTACTAGGAAAACGAGGATTTAGCATCTTCTGATAACAATGAGGTGTAGCTGTAAACAATTATCTAAAAATGCATCATTTTATTGAGACAACAGTTTCAGGAACCGAGAAAGTGGGATTTATGTTATCTCTGCTCTTGGTCTCCATCAACATGGCCGCCGATGGTTAAAAATGTCTCCGCTGAGATGTTTTTATCCGGTTATGACATCATTTCCGCATCTGGCGGTCGAAACTGAGGCTTGGAACGACATGGGGGAGTAGGCGTTTCCAGTTCTCCTCCTCCCTATATATAGAGGAAGTGACGATTGCCAGCCACGCCCCTGACGACGTTCCCTTATTGGACAAAACGCGTAGGGTGGATTCTGGGATCTGCTTTCACGACGCTACAGACCGCGGCCATCTTGTGGCTTGGAAACATCTGCTCATTTTATACCTTATGACATGCTCGCTTTTATCGTTTTAAATGTGAGTACTCTTGAATTATTTTTGCAATAAATGATACACTGGCTTGATATACTGCACCATGAGAAGTCGTTTTCTCTTATTTCAATGAATGAACCTGTGGATCCACCACCTGTGAGGGTTATACAAGATCCAGATGCTTGTTGTCTTAGTGGAGACATGACCAGCCTGTGGATATACACTATGCCTGTTTGACTACCTATAACTATTTGTGGTAAGAGGCTCGGTGTGTTTGATGTTTAGTGGATGATATCATTATTCACTCTAGTCGGTCTGATTTACACCTTGGGTGACTCAAGAAAAGAAACATGTTCTTTGGCCAAATCTACAAACTTGGCTGCTCGGAATCCCACTAGGCACTCCTATACCAGCTGATCTTTCCCCAACCATGAAAGCTTCGGGTCAAGCATGGAAAAAATTGGCAGGTATAAAGTTACCAATCTCCCAATCCACAACGCCATCAATTCCTCTAGAAGTACTGAAACATCAAACTCCAGACCTAACGATATCTCATTGCCTCACAAAAGGCATCAAAACAACCCAGGAACTCTTCTCCACATCAGGACTCAAATCCTTTTCCCATCTACAAAAAGAATATAACCTTCCTATCTCCGAGCAATTCACTTATCTACGAGTGTCCCACTGTATCTCCACCCTACCTATCCCGCAATATTCCATCCCCTCCATTGCTTGGTATTTTCTAAATCATACATCTCCCACGCAGAAAGGAATCTTATTATAGTACGTTTTCCACCAGAAACGAGAATTCACCAAGTCTGATGCCCATCTGCACTGGGAATCAGACCTGGAGGCCTCATACTCAGAGCAAAAGTGGCGGAGGGCGTTCAATTCAATGTATCACTCCACCTGTTGCTCGTCACTTTGGGAATTAACTCAAAGACATCTGACTCCTCCACCATGAGGAAACATACTTCACATCTTCTGGACCTGCCCCTGCCCCTTACTACAAACATACTGGTCTTACATCTTCCAGATCTTAGAAGACATCACCAAATGCCACATCACTCCCTCGTCAGCACTAAGGCTTTTGAACCTAACAATAGATGATATCCCGCCACCCTACAGACATGTAATAACGCATATCCTATAAGGGGCCAGACTAAGTATAATGAAGCTGTGGAAAATCAGACCATTCCCCTAACATTGAAGATACCCTCGATCTGGTAAACAGGGGGGGAGTACGTCACAGCTCTAGCCATTTGGCAACCATGGCTAAAATGGCCTAGAGCAGCACAGTACATAAAACCTAATCCTAAATATGATTGAACTATCATTGGCAATGATAGTCTTGATAGAAAAGCTACCAGTGGCAGCTGGTGCTCAAAATTTTTGGGGGGTGCAAACAAACTGAAAAATTCTGAAAAAAAAACCCTTCAGTTGCAGCCTCACTGTACCATCAATCGCAGCCACTGTGTCCATCAATTGCCACCACTGTACCATCAAACGCAGCCACTGTGCCATCAAACGCCGCCACTGTGCCATCAATCGCAGCCACTGTGTCCATCAATTGCCACCACTGTGCCATCAAACGCCGCCACTGTGCCATCAAACGCCGCCACTGTGCCATCAAACGCCGCCACTGTGCCATCAAACGCAGCCACTGTGCCATCAAACGCAGCCACTGTGCCATCAAACGCAGCCACTGTGCCATCAAACACAGCCACTGTGCCATCAAACACAGCCACTGTGCCATCAAACACAGCCACTGTGCCATCAAACGCCGCCACTGTGCCATCAAACCCAGCCACTGTGCCATCAAACACAGCCACTGTGCCATCAAACGCCGCGACCGTACCATCAAACGCCGCTACTGTGCCATCATACGCAGCCACCGTACCATCAAACGCAGCCACCGTACCATCAAACGCAGCCACTGTGCCCATCAATTGCCGCAACTGTACCATCAAACACAGCCACTGTGCTCTTCAAACGCAGCCACTGTGCCATCAAACGTAGCTACTGTGCCATCAAACGCAGCCACTGTGCCATATCAAATGCTCCCACTGTGCCCCATCACATGCTCCCATTGTGTCATTAAATGCTCCCACTGTGCCCCATCAAACGCAGCCACTGTGCCCCATCAAATGCTCCCACTGTGCCCCATCAAATGCTCCCACTGTGCCATATCAAATGCTGCCACTGTGCCATATCAAATGCTGCCACTGTGCCATATCAAATGCTGCCACTGTGCCATATCAAATGCTGCCACTGTGCCATATCAAATGCTGCCACTGTGCCATATCAAATGCTGCCACTGTGCCATATCAAATGCTGCCACTGTGCCTCCTGCCCGCCCTCTGCACTTACCCTGTCTCGGTGGGACAGCTCCTTGATGTCTTCTTCTGTCCTCTCTTCCCGTCCTCTGCTATGATTGGACGCCCTGATAGGCGTCCAATCACAGTGCCTGTTGTTTCAGCCAATACAGGTGACGGGTAACAGATCTGAGCACCTGATTGGCGGAGAGGCGGTTTAGTGTTAGAAAAGCGAATGAATATTCCCTTTCCTAACACAGCTGAGTGACCTGCGAGCGCCCAGCATGGCGCTCGCAGGTCACCTTTTCTGACGCCTATTAGAGCCCATGGCTCTAATCAGGTGCTTCAAAAACACCCCTCGCCGCTGTAATTCAGGTGCCCTGCGCCCGAAGAGGAGCCGGGAAGCCTGAATAGGGGGGTGGCAGCGGCGGCCATAGATAGGTTCATGCAATCCATGAATCTATCTATTGGTGCTAGGGGGGTGGCAGGAAAGAGGGGGCGGCGCCCGTGTGCCCTTATGGACGCACCGCCACTGGAAGCTACCCAACTTCATTGCGCTTAAAAATACTACGTTTTTGTGTTGACCACGGTATCAGCATTGTAAGGTATACCCACATCACCCTTCACAGAATGGTATTGATCGTTTCACCCAATGGAAAGCTGTTTCAGTTTTTAAATTCACTATATCTGTTTGTTCGGTTGAACATGTTTGAAGGCCAGAACTTATTGCACTGCTATAAAACCACTACTGAAAACACTACAAGGTAACTAAAAGATGGTGGTATTGTGCCCCCCCCAAGACACAGTTTGTTCCCAGTAGGGGTGTCTGGGGGGCTCTGGACAATACTCTCCACTGTAACTATTACTGCTCATTGAAACCAAAGTCATACATGCTTGTTGAATAGACTTTGTCAATGTTTTCATCTAAGATATTTTCCTCGCTATGAATGAAGAAATTACAGACTGTTCTTTTCTCTTGTTTTCTTCTGTAATCATTATGTAAAACCTTAATAAAAATATTGAAAGTGAAGAAAAGAAACATGGACTTTTCTGCCAGCGTTTGTGGACATTTATAAATCTACATATTTATTTTTATTTTCAGCGCTGCATATATCCATTTTTTCAACATTTTTTTAACCGCTTCAGCCCCAGAAGATTTTACCCCCTTCCTGACCAGAGCACTTTTTGCCATTCGACACTGCGTCGTTTCAACTGACAATTGCGCGGTCGTGCGACGTTGCACCCAAACAAAACTGAAGTCCTTTTTTCCCCACAAGTAGAGCTTTCTTTTGGTGGCATTTGATCACCTCTGCGCTTTTTATTTTTTGCGCTATAAACAAAAAAAGAGCGACAATTTCGAAAAAAAAAAGCAATATTTTTAACATTTTGTTATAATAAATATCCCCCAACAATATATAAAAAATAATAATTTTTTCCTCAGTTTAGGCCGATACGTATTCTTCTACATATTTTTGGTAAAAAAAAATTTTAAAAAATCGCAATAAGCGTATATTGATTGGTTTGCGCAAAAGTTATCGCGTCTACAAAATAGGGGATAATTTTATGGCATGTTTATTATTATTTTTTTTTCATTAGTAATGGCGGCGATCTGTGATTTTTATCGTGACTGCGACATTATGGCGGACCCATCGGACACTTTTGACACTATTTTGGGACCACTGTCATTTATACTGCGATCAGTGCTATAAAAATGCACTGCTTACTGTGTAAATGACACTGGCAGGGAAGGGGTTAATACTAGGGGGCGATCAAGGGGTTAAGTGTGTCCTAGGGAGTGATTCTAACTGTGGGGGGGGTGGGCTACCACTGACATGACAGCGATCACTGCATCCGATGACAGGGAGCGGTGATCTCTGTCATGTCACAAGGCAGAACAGGGAAATGCCTTGTTTACATAGGCATCTCCCTGTTCTTCCGCTCCATGACACGATCGCTGGGGGAACAGTGGACATCGAGTCCTCAGGTCCCACGGGCACGGTCATGCTGTACGCAGCGCCCCACCAATTAAAGGGGATATAGAGGTACTCTCATTTGCCCACTGCTGCCATTGTGCCAACGTATATTGGCGTATATTGGCAAGTGGTTAAAATAAGCCCTGAGGAAACAGAGATGATATAGTAGACATGTGCAAAACAGACATTTTTTTTTTTCGAATATACTCGTTATGTTACTAATTTAGTTTTGTTTCAGAATTTCGTTTATCAATTTTCGAATGAATCCCACATTTTTATAAATCCGAAACTCCGAATAACCTAAAGTTCGTCCAAATTTGTATTTGGGCTGAAACTAATTGCACAGGTCTACGGTATAGTACAACATCACAGTGCTAAAGAACATACAAACTAAAGTTATATACAGTGCAGGCTTGTGGCTAGAGCATCAAAATGCATAGTTGATAAACAAGAACACCATCAGCAAAAACACCAACGCGTTTCAACTGTTTTCAGTCTTCCTCAGGGGGTTGACATTAGTTCATGGTTCAATAGAGTCTCTGTAATATACAATATATTACCAAAAGTATTGGGACACCTGCCTTTACACGCACATTAACTTTAATGACATCCCAGTCTTGGTCCGTAGGGTTCAATATTGAGTTGGCCCACCCTTTGCAGCTATAAAAGCTTCAACTCTGTCCACAAGGTTTAGGAGTGTGTCTATGGGAATGTTTGACCATTCCTCCAGAAGCACATTTGTGAGGTCAGGCACTGATGTTGGACGAGAAGGCCTGTCTCGCAGTCTCCGCTCTAATTCGTCCCAAAGGTGATTTATCGGGTTGAGGTCCGGACAGCCAGGTTCCTCCACCCCAAACTCGCTCATCCATGTCTTTATGGACCTTGCTTTGTGCAATGGTGTGCAGTCATGTTGGAACAGGAAAAGGCCACCCCCACAGTTTGGGGAGGAAAGGGAAGCCCTGCAGGGATGGGGGAGCACATAGGGGGGCCTGGGCAGCAGGGGAAAACATATGGGCCACAAGGAGGGTGATCAGTGTGGCAGGGGAGCAATTACTGGAGCCGATCCCCTCTATGGCTCTCTCTGCAGCAGCTGAAAGCCGGTGGGAGGAAGAGTTGAAGAAGCCAGCTTTCAGCTGCTGCAGAGAGCCATACAGGGGATCGATTCCAGTAATTGCCCCCCCCCCCACCGCACTGATCACATCCAATTCGCCCTGCTGCCTGGGCTCCTCTGCTGGCCTGGACCCCATATAGGAGGATCAGTGGTGCCCCCTTATCCTTGGCCCTGTGTGTCCCATTCAGGAAATTTCCCTTCACTTCCTGTCCCATAGCCAAACAGGAAGTGAGAGGAAATCCCTGCAAATAAAGGGAATTCCTTGGGGACCTCCAGGTCACCAGAACTAAATCTTCCCATTGGAAGATTGCCCCTCTATTTTCTTTTACTTTCACTTTTAATGATAATGATAAACAGAACAAATAGAGAGGGAGAGTCTCCTTAACGGGGCCACAGACAGCAATAAAAACAGACAGGTATTCTAATCCTTCTCCACTCTGTCCAAAACGAAAAAAAAGTTCTGCCTTTAGTTACACTTTAAAGCGGTAGTAAAGTTTAAAAGATAGATTATATATATATATATATATATATAGTGAATATCCTCCCTCCAGCAATGCACTGTCACCACTGCCGGTGCTTCCATCTCCACCTGGTCCTCCCTTCGAGTTTGCATGCTCTGGCCATTTGAATTGTTGGGCCGCGATGACATCACTCCCACACATGGCACAGCATGGCGGGAGTCACAGATGCAGCATGCTATGTGCCCTGAAGAGCGTCACTGTGTATGTGCCAGTGGTGTCATTGTCTATTACCAATGTGAATATCTCCTAAACAGTGCACAACATGTAGGAGATATTCTTTGTACCAACAGGTGAAAGGTATTGTAAGTGTAGCACCCTCCTAGGATAGGATGCTAGGCAAATGTAGTTGCTGGCTTGCTCTGTAATCAAGGAGGAGAGATTGATTGCCCAGGTCTGTTCATAGCTTCACAGCCTGGGGATTTGATTGTTTCCCCTGCCTCTATGAAGAACTTTTCAGCGCTTAGGGGGGGCAATTCTAATGCCTGGGCTGAATATTTGCCATGCTCTGTACAATCCCTGGGGAGGTGTGCCCAGTAGGTGCTCAGAGGGGTGGTAAATTGGTTGGAGCCCGTGGTCAGACTGTCTTTCCACAAGGAGGATGTGCACTGCCGAAAAATTTGTTAGTTTTCGTTTCATTTGTTTTTTTCGTCAATTCGAAAATTCGGAATTCGTAAATTTGAAAATTCAAAAATTCGGAAACTTGTCAATTAGAAAATTCGTAAATTCAAAGATTCGGAATTTGTAAATTCGAAAATTTGGAAATTTGAAAATCTGAAAATTCAAAAAACGAAAATAAGAAAGGAAAATCCAAAAATGTGATAGAACGAAAATCCGAAAGAATGCCGCATATAAACAAATGGAAGAGAACGAAATAATAAATAAAACGTTTTTATTATTATTAATTATTATTAATTTGTTACATTCCATTCATTTAGCTATGGCATTCCTTATTACGAGTAATTCGTAACTTTGGATAAATTCGTATTCGTTACGTTCACTAACAGCTAAATTTGAAAGGAAATTCCAATACCTATAATTTAATAGTAAGTAGTAGTTAAGTTATTATGAGTTAGTTATTATTTCAGATTTTCAAACTTTTGGGTTTTTGAATTGTCGGATTTTTATTCTCATTTTCGGATTTCCAAATTTTGAATTTCCGAATTTTCCAATTTCAAATTTCAAAATTTTCGAATTTCCGAAATTTCGAATTTCTACCCCTTTCCTATTGGGAGTAGATCAGGGCTACAAGAACCTGTATCAAAGGGAAAGTGTAATCATCAGACAATTCTATATCAGATAAATAGCCCAGACAAAAGAAGCCTCCAGGAATCCCTGAAACGTGTTGGACATTTAATGCTGCTAATAATAAAATTAAACTAGACTTCTGGACTGGACATCAGTGAGTTGGTGTTCAGGCAGAACTACCCAATCACAGTCTTTACCAAATCACAAATCCTGCCTTACGGGGGAGGGCATGTGGTCCACCAATGCGGCTTTGTTTGGGTGGCAACAGACCTGGAACTACATACAAGTGGCACCTGACTTATCCAACCAGCTTAGATTATAAAACAATAGGGGCGTAAACGAAAAAAAAAAAAAAAAATAGGCTTTAGTTTAAAGCTGTATTAAACCCAAAACCAAACCTTTATTATATTACAGCTTACCAATTCTTAGATGTAATGGTTGCATTTGTTTTCTTTTTAGGCTTTCTTTCTTCTATTTTCATCTGGTGATACAGCCAGAAAGTCTGTTTTTCAAAAGCTCAAGCTCTCCAGCAGAATGTATCAGTTTACATGGAAGAGACAAATCACCTAAAGTGGGAGTAATCTCCCATGGTTGATATTTACCTATAGGTAAGCCTATAATAATGGTTAGGTATAGGCAGGGCCGCTGATAGGGTGGGACCACCAGTCCTCCAGTAGGGGGCCCGGGCACACAGGGGGGCGAACAGTAGGGGGAATCGGTGCGGTCGGGCGGAGGGCCAATTACAGAAGGCATTGTTCCTGTAATTTCTACCCTGGCACTAATTCCCCTCCCTGTTCTGCCTGCTTCTGATCCCACCATGTGCCCAGGGCTGGACTGGGACAAAAATTTGGCCCTGGACTTCATCCAGCCTGGCCCACTTTAATTCAATAAAATGCTGTCCCGTCCCCCCCTTAAAAAAAAAAAAAAAAAATCACGCCCACCAAAAGGCCCCTACATCCATTATTGTATATCATGAGAGGGTGAGAGAGAGGGTGAGTGTAAGACCCCTTTCACACTGAGGAGTTTCAGGCGCTTTTGGGCTAAAAATAGCGCCTGTAAAACGCCTCCCCTGCCGTCCCAATATTATTACTAATCCGTTACATCCCATTCGTTTAGATGCGGCATTCGTTATTTCGGATAATTCGTAACTTCAGATAAATTCCTATTTGTTACAGTCACTAATGCCCTGCACACATGGTCGGATTTTCCGACGGAAAAAGTGCGATCGGATTGTGTTGTCGGAAATTCCGACCGTGTGTGGGCTCCAGCTGACTTTTTCCGCCGGAATTTCCGACACACAAAGTTTGAGAGCAGGATATAAAATTTTCCGACAACAAAATCCGATCGGTTAAATTCCGACGCACAAAGTGCCACGCATGCTCAGAATAAATAAAGAGAAGAAAGCTATTGGCTACTGCCCCGTTTATAATCCCGACGTACGTGTTTTACGTCACCGCGTTCAGAACGATCGGATTTTCCGACAACTTTGTGTGACCGTGTGAATGCAAGACAAGTTTGAGCCAACATCCGTCGTAAAAAAATAATGGATTTTGTTGTCGGAATGTCCGATCAATGTCCGACCGTGTGTACGGGGCATAACAGCCAAATTTGAAAGGAAATTCCAATACCTATAATTTAATAGTTAGTAATAGTCAAGTTGTTATTAGTTAGTTATTATTTCAGCCTTTTTGAATTTTCGCTCTTATTTTCGGATTTTCGTTCTTTTGAATTTTTTCGTTCTTATTTTCGGATTTTAAAATTTTCAGATTTCTGAATTTCGAAATTCCCAAAATTTTTGGATTTTCGGATCCTCGAACCTTGAATTTCAGAATTTTCTCATTTCTGAATATTCGAATATTAGAATTTACAAATGTACGAATTATCGAATATCCGAATTTACACATTTTCGAATATTCAAATTTACAAACAGTCAGAAAAATTTGTTAAAACAGGTTTTTATTAATTCAGATATTTCCGAATGAACGAATTTGTCGAAATTTGTTAAAAAACGAATTCGGAAAAAAAACGAATTGCACAGGTCTAAATGTCAATAGGCCGATGACGTCACCGGCGCATGCACTCTGAAGGAACTGCATGCCTGTGCCGTTCCTTCAGAGTCCTGTGCCGTGAATAGCATGCGCGGGAGTGCTGTCATCGTGGCCAGACGGCCGGAGGACGGGAACCCCGGAAAGGAAGACAAGGTGAAGATGCAAGCCCTGTCAGCGCATCATTGGAGGGCTTAGTTTTAAGGTAAGTTTCACATAATTCCTTTCTAGATTGTAAGCTCTAATGAGCAGGACCCTCTGATCCCTCCTGTATTGATTTGTATTGTACTTGTACTGTCTGCCCTCAAGTTGTAAAGTGCTGCGCAAACTGTTGGCGCTATATAAATCCTGTATAATAATAATAATGTGCTAGTATGTGATGCATACTAGCACATTATAACTTTACCTTGCAGGTTAAAAAAAAAAAAAATGAAAAAAAAAAAAATGGAGGTTTACCACGGCTTTAACACTGGCAGGGGTGATTAAAATGATCAGCTTAAATTTATATATGCAAAACCTTCATCCCAAAAGGGAAAAAAAAAGGTTTGCTGTAACTGATTATAAAGTGTGAGCTGGAGTGTGGCTTCAATTTGTTAGTGTATTTAAATCTGCTAGTACATTTAACACTCCCCTCCCCCAGACTGACAATGTCGCTGTCTGCTGTGCCTCCTGTGCTCATTCCTCCAGAGTTGTGCCTTACTAATACAGGAGTTGTGTTACTGACCAGATTACCAGGCGAAAAACAGTGGTGGTGGTGGTGGTGGGGGGGGGGGGGGGGACCTAAAAAAGAAAACGAATGCAGCCTCCACATCTAATGATTGGTAAGCTGCAATATAATACATTTTTG
This sequence comes from Aquarana catesbeiana, assembly GCF_042186555.1. Taxonomy (NCBI): domain Eukaryota; kingdom Metazoa; phylum Chordata; class Amphibia; order Anura; family Ranidae; genus Aquarana; species Aquarana catesbeiana. The sequence continues at coordinate 24,418,332 of NC_133328.1, forward strand.
ATTTTGGGTTTAACCACTTCCGGACCGCTGCGCGCCGATATACGTCCTTATTTGAAAGGGGGATACCATTGTTATGGCAGCAACTAGCTGCCATAACCCCGCTATCCCCTTCTTCGGCGGGCGGTTCGCTTTCTGATAAGAGTGGTCTCTGCGGCGGATTCGCCGCAAGATCACTTTTAATGGCGGCGGGAGAGGGGCCTCCCCCTCCCGCAGCGCTCCGATGCCCTCCGCCGATTACTGGAGCCGTCGACAGCAGGGGAGGCGATCGGATCTTCACCCTTGCTGAGCCTGGAGATGAGTGAGGGGAAGATGGCCCCCACCCGTCTCCATAACAATGCAGGGCGGAAGTGATGTCAAAAAGTCACTTCCGCCTATAGCTCTTAAAAGGACCATTTTCTTTTTATTTATTTTTTAAATGACTTTTTTTTTCCCCTTTATTGCATTTAAATGTAAATATGAAATCTGAGGTCTTTTCGACCCCAGATCTCATATTTTAGAGCCCTTGCACACTGGGGCGGGGGGCGGCGTCGGCGGTAAAACGCCGCTATTATTAGCGGCGTTTTACCGTCGGTATGCGGCCGCTAGCGGGGCGGTTTTACCCCCCGCTAGCGGGCGAGAAAGGGTTAAATACCACCGCAAAGCGCCTCTGCAGAGGCGCATTGCTGGTGGTATAGCTGCGCCGTCCCACTGATTTCAATGGGCAGGAGCGGTAAAGGAGCGGTATACACAACGCTCCTTCACCGCTCCGAAGATGCTGCTGGCAGGACTTTTTTTACCGTCCTGCCAGCGCATCGCTCCAGTGTGCAAGCCCTCGGGGCTTTCACACTGGGATGACAGCAGCGGCACTTTCGGGGCGGTTTGCAGGCGCTATTATTAGCGCAATAGCGCCTGCAAACCGCCCTAGTGTGCAAGGGCTCTAAGAGGTCCTGTCATGCTTTTTTTCTATTACAAGGGATGTTTATATTCCTTGTAATAGAATCAAAAGTGCCACTTTAAAAAAAAAAATTGTCAGAAGCGAATGCATACGTGAGTAGCGCCCGCATATGAAAACGGTGTTCAAACCACACATGTGAGGTATCGCCGCAATCATTAGAGCGAGAGCAATAATTCTAGCCCTAGACCTCCTCTGTAACTCAAAACATTCAGCCTGTAGAATTTTGTATTCGCCTATGGAGATTTTTAAGGGTAAAAGTTTGTCGCCATTCCACGAGCGGGCGCAATTTTGAAGCGTGACATGTTGGGTATCAATTTACTCGGCATAACATTATCTTTCACAATATAAAAAAAAAATTGTGCTAACTTTACTGTTGTCTTATTTTTTAATTCAAAAAAGTGTATTTTTTCCAAAAAAAGTGTGCTTGTAAGCTACGGTGTGCAGATACGGTGTGACAAAAAGTATTGCAACAACCGCCATTTTATTCTCTAGGGTGTTAGAAAAAAAAAAAAAAGTATAATGTCTGGGGGTTCTAAGTCATTTTCTAGCAAAAGAAAAAAAAAACGTTTTTAACTTGTAAACAACAAATCTCAAAAAGAGGCGCGGGCCTTAAGTGGTTAAAACTGCTTTAAGTGTAACTCTGATATAGGGAAGAACCATGAGCCTCCGTCTGTGTTGCATTTGGTCATTATTTGCAAAAAGTGTAAGGAAAAGTAGAGAGTATCAGCAGCTACCAGATTAAATTTCATGTATTTTTTTTTTTATTTGCTGAATGTTCTGGTCTCCTAGCCAGAAATGTTCCTTTTTTTTTTTTTCCCCAAGAAGCCACAAAGCAATTTCTGGACTGTTCACGTTACCCAAAAGAGCACATGAGCTTAAATACGTTTAGATGGGATAAGCGAGCAGCTACGCATGCAGAAGACTCACACAGGGATGGTAAACAACTCGGCGTTCTGCTGTTCATCTTGCACTTGGCATGAGCTGTTGGTGGAGGAGACGGCGGGTGAAGAGCTGCCAGTTTAAAGAGTAACTCCACTTCTGTTGAGAAAAAAAGCCCCCTCTGGGTATTCTATGTACATTGCAGGGATTTAACCCCTTCGTAGAGCAAATCTTAAAGCCCAATTTTGCAACTGTGTTAGTAAAACCGTACATATCCGAACAACTACTTTGTGTATCCAGGTGGATTACACCGCCCTTTTTTTTTTTTTTTCAGGAAAAATTGGGCTTTCATTTGGTGGTAATTAGTAATGGATATCTCCTGATTTTTTTTTTTTTTTTATTATCAAAGGAACACTGGCCCAAAATAGTAAAAAAAAATTTTTTATTATTTAACCACTTCAATACCGGGCACTTAGACACCTTCCTGCCCAAGCCAATTTTCAGCGCTGTCTCAATTTGAATGACAATTGCGCGGTCATCCAACTCTGTACTCAAGCAATTTTTTTATCATTTTGTTCCCACAAATAGAGCTTTCTTTTGGTGGTATTTGATCACCTCTGCGTTTTTTATTTTTTGTGCAACAAATAAAAAAAAGACATAAAATTTAGAAAAAAAAAAAAACAAGTTTTTCTTTGTTTCTGTTAAAAATTTTTGTAAATAAGTACGTTTTATTCTTCAATGACGGCACTGATGTGGCTGCACTGACGAGCACTGATACGGCAGCACTGATGGGCACTGATGAGGTGGCACCAATGAGGTGGCACTGACGGGCACTGATAGGTGGCACCGATGGGCACTCGTAGGTGGCATTGATGGGTACTTATGGGTGGCACTGACAGGTGGCACCGATGGACACTGATGGGTGGCACTGATGACACTGATTGGTGGCACTGATGCCCTTAAGGGTGGCATTGCTGGGCATCACTGCAATATACTGGTGCCAATCAGTGCCCATTTGTGGCACAGAGGGTACATGTGGATGGCCATGGGGTACATACCTGTCCATCCACATGTTGCCCCCTTCCCTGGTGGTCCTAGTGGCGATCCCTCATGGTCCAGTGATAAACAATCAGCACAGACCCCCCCTATCAGGAGAGCCGCCGATCGGCTCTCCTCTACTCACGTCTGTCAGACGCGAGTGAGGAAAAGCCAATCAATGGCTTTTCCTATTGACATCGTGATCAGCCGTGATCCGCTGGAGGCTCTTTACCAAGATCGGTGGAGCTGTGTGTCAGACTAAGCGGTGTGTCAGCGGGGGCGCGCATCGCGGCGGCATGTTGTCCTGCTGGACGTCATATGACGCCCAGTCAGGATAATTGAACCACCGCCCGGCCGTCATCTGCTATGGGCCGGGCGGGATGTGGTTAAGCACTTCAGCCCCAGAAGATTTGGCTGCTCAATGACCAGGCCATTTTTTGCGATTCGGCACTGCGTCGCTTTAACTGACAATTGCGCAGTCGTACAACATTGTACCCAAACAAAATTGATGTTCTTTTTTTCCCCACAAATAGAGCTTTCTTTTGGTGGTATTTAATCACCTCTGCGTTTTTTATTTTTTGCGCTATAAACAAAAATAGAGCGTCAATTTTGAAAAAAAAAGCACTATTTTGTACTATTTGCTATAATAAATATCCCCAATTTTTTTTTAAAAAAAAGCTAAATTTTTTAATTTTTTAAATATATAAAAAAACATTTCTTTTCCTCAGTTTAGGCCAATCATATTCTTCGATATGTTTTTGGTAAATAAAAATCGCAATAAGCATATATTGATTGATGTGCGCAAGAGTTATAGCGTCTACAAAATAGGGGAAAGATTTTTTTTTTTTTTTTTTTTTTTTTTTTTTTTATTAGTAATGGGGGCGATCTGCGATTTTTATCAGGACTGCAACATTATGGCGGACACATCGGACACTTTTAACACATTTTTAGGACCATTGACAATTATAGAGCGATCAGTGCTATAAATATGCACTGATTACCGTATAAATGTCACTGGCAGGGAAGGGCTTAACACTAGGGGGAGATCAAGGTGTTAACTGTGTTCCCTAGTATGTGTTCTAACTGTAGGGGGAGGGGACTGACTAGAGGAGATGACAGATCGTTGTTCCTAGCTAGTAGGAACTCAGGATCTGCCTCTCCTCCCAGAACAGGGATGTGTGTGTTTACATACACACACACACACACACACACACACACACACACACACACACACACACACACGCGTCCCTGTTCTGGCTCTTGTGCCCGTGATCGCGCGTGGCCAGGGCGACCGCACGCTTCGGCACCCCCACAGTGCAGTGGGTGCTCTTGTGTGCCTGCTATTCCAGTTAAAGGAGCCAACGTACAGCTACGACGGCTCGCGGGATCGTGCCGACCTACCGCAGTATAATGACGGTGGCTAGTCGGCAAGCAGTTACATTTAGCTGCATATTACTTGCTACTACCATAACCTCCCATCAAAGAACAACCCAAAATAAATTCTCCTGCTCCTGAGGATCGCAGAGATACTACATATGTGTGTTAGTTGTTCTACAGTACCTCACAAAAGTGAGTACACCCCTCACATTTTTGTAAATATTTTATTATACCTTTTCATGTGACAACACTGAAGAAATGACACTTTGCTACAATGTAAAGTAGTGAGTGTACAGCTTGTATAACAGTGTAAATTTGCTGTCCCCTCAAAATAACTCAACACACAGCCATTAATGTCTAAACCGCTGGTAACAAAAGTAAGTACAACCCTAAGTGAAAATGTCCAAATTGGGCCCAATTAGGCATTTTTTTTCCCTGATGTCATGTGACTCATTAGTCTTACAAGGTCTCAGGTGTGAATGGGAAGCAGATGTGTTAAATATGGTGTTATCGCTCTCACTCTCTCATACTGGTCACTGGAAGTTCAACATGGCACCTCATGGCAAAGAACTCTCTGAGGATCTGAAAAAAAGAATTGTTGCTCTACATAAAGATGGCCTAGGCTATAAGAAGATGGCCAAGACCCTGAAACTGAGCTACAGCACGGTGGCCAAGACCATACAGAGGTATAAGAGGACAGGTTCCACTCAGAACAGGCCTCGCCATGGTCGACCAAAAAAGTTGAGTGAACGTGCTCAGCGTCATATCCAGAGGTTGTTTTTGGGAAATAGACGTATGAGTGCTGCCAGCATTGCTGCAGAAGTTGAAGGGGGGGGGGGTCAGCCTGTCAGTGCTCAGACCATACGCCGCACACTGCATCAAATTGGTCTGCATGGCTGTCTTCCCAGAAGGAAGCCTCTTCTAAAGATGATGCACAAGAAAGCCCGCAAACAGTTTGCTTAAGACAAGCAGACTAAGGACTAGGGATTAGCCGAACACCCCCCTGTTCGGTTCGCACCAGAATTTGCGAACAGGCAAAAAATTTGTTCGAACACGCGAACACCGTTAAAGTCTATGGGACACGAACATGAATAATCAAAAGTGCTCATTTTAAAGGCTAATATGCAAGTTACCCCGGACCTCTGAGAGCGGGAGGTGAGCCCGACTGGTCAGGATATCCCTATCCAAGAGGGCAGCAAGGCCCGAGGCATCTTCCACCACGAACTCTAGTCCACCTGACCCGGGTTATATTGGAGAGTCTGTCACCGGAGCCCCTTGGTCCCTGAGGAGTGTTTGACACCTGAGCCCTGACGGACGCCTACACATGCTGTTCCTTGCTTGATTAAGGCGATTTATGACCCTCTATAATCAAAGGGTCCATTTCTTCAGGTGAGAGGCCAACCTATTTCTTGGTGGTGGGCTACCTGAAATCACTTCTCTACAAATTGGTGTTCGCTCGCACCTGAGGATGATTTACTGATTACCCTTATGGACATTGATATCATGGTGGACTTCAGTGTTTTACTTCTTTAGCGCTGCACTATCTGTTGTTATAATATGCAAGTTATTGTCATAAAAAGTGTTTGGGGACCCGAGTCCTGCCCCAGGGGACATGGATCAATGCAAAAAAAAGTTTTAAAAACGGCTGTTTTTTCAGGAGCAGTGATTTTAATAATACTTAAAGTGAAACAATAAAAGTGTAATATCCCTTTAAATTTCGTACCTGGGGAGTGTCTATAGTATGCTTGTAAAGGGGCGCATGTTTCCCGTGTTTAGAACAGTCTGACAGCAAAATGACATTTCAAAGGAAAAAAAGTCATTTAAACTACTCGCGGCTATTAATGAATTGTCGGTCCGACAATACACATAAAAGTTCATTGATAAAAACGGCATGGGAATTCCCCACAGGGGAACCCCGAACCAAAATTTAAAAAAAAATGAGGTGGGGGGTCCCCCTAACTTCCTTACCAGGCCCTTCAGGTCTGGTATGGATATTAAGGGGAACCCCGGCCAAAATTTAAAAAAAAAAAAATGGTGTGGGGTCCCCCCTCAAAATCTATACCAGACCCTTCAGGTCTGGTATAGATTTTAAGGGGAACCCCGCACCAAAATGTTTTTAAAAAACGGCGTGGGGTCCCCCCAAAAATCCATACCAGACCCTTATCCGAGCACGCAACCTGGCAGGCCACAGGAAAAAAGGGGGGGCGAGAGAGCGCCCCCCCTGAACCGTACCAGGCCACATGCCGTCAACATTGGGAGGGTGCTTTGGGGTAGCCCCCCAAAACACCTTGTCCCCATGTTGATGGGGACAAGGGCCTCATCCCCACAACCCTTGGCCGGTAGTTGTGGGGGTCTGCGGGCGGGGGGCTTATCGGAATCTGGAAGCCCCCCTTTAACAAGGGGACCCCCAGATCCCGGCCCTCCCCCCTGTGTGAAATGGTAAGGGGGTACAAAAGTATCCCTACCATTTCACTAAAAAAGTGTCAAAAATGTTAAAAATGACAAGAGACAGTTTTTGACAATTCCTTTATTTAAATGCTTCTTCTTTCTTCTATCTTCCTTCGGTTTCTTCCTCCATCTTCTTCTTCTTCTGGTTCTTCCTCCGGTGTTCTCGTCCGGCATCTTCCTCCGCAGCGTCGGCGTCGTCTTGCCTTCTTCTCCTCGGGCCGCTCCGCATCCATGATGGCATGGAGGAAGGCTCCCGCTGTGTGACGCTTCTCTCTTCATCTTCTTCTCTTCATCTTCTTGTCGGGCCGCTCCACATTCATGATGCCATGGAGAGAGGCTCCCGCTGTGTGACGCTTCTCCTCTTCTGACGGTTCTTAAATAGCGGGGGCGGGGCCACCCGGTGACCACGCCCCCCTCTGACGCACGGGGACTTGACAGGACTTCCCTGTGACACTCCCCGTGATGTCAGAGGGGGGCGGGGTCACCTGTTACTGTGCTGGGAGCGTAACTCCATGTCCAAGGGGGTTAAGGCAGTGCTGGAAAATAATGGTGGCTACACAAAATATTGACATTTTGGGCCCAATTTGGACATTTTCACTTAGGGATGTACTTACTTTTGTTGCCAGCGGTTTAGACATTAATGGCTGTGTGAGTTATTTTGAGGGGACAGCGAATTTACACTGTTATACAAGCTGTACAGATAAGCCCCCCACCGGCAGACCCCCACAACTACCGGACAGGGTTGTCGTCATCAACATGGGGTCAAGGAGCTGCCCCAAAGCACCCACCACCTCATGTTAAGGGCATGTGGCCTGGTATAATTTGGAGGGGGGGCGCTCGTTCATTTCCCCATTTCCTGACCTGCCAGGCTGCATGCTCGGATAATTCTGTTGTGTGACAACCATGGCAAAATCGCACTGTGTTTGGGGTGCCATTAAGAATGAACAAACAAGATATTTGGGGGGCACACCTTCACATTAAAGCTGGTGCAGCCATAAGACCATACAATAGAAGAAAAATATTACAGCTCACATATGCAAAAAAACATTCACCTCCAGCAAGGCTAGTTTAAAAACACCTAAACATTCTCAAAAAGACATTTTCAAAAATATGGGGATTTGGTCACATCATATTGCTATATGGTGCTAAGCTTACTTACTGCGACAAAGTACCCCATGATTAGTGGGTCCTACACTTTCCATAGATTTGTGAGATCCTGCTTCTCTGAACCATGAGAGCTACACTCTTCTAAATGGGAGAATTTAAAGGTCTCCACCTATGACACAAGTGGACACTAATGAGAGGTACTTAATGAGGGAATAGGGTGCTCCTATCCCAAAAGGATCTCACAAATCTATGGAAAGTGTAGGACCCACTAATCATGGGGTACTTTGTCGCAGTAAGTGGGCTTAGCACCATATAGAAAAATGGTGTGACCAAATCCCCATATTTTTGAAAATGTCTTTTTGAGAATGTTTAGGTGTTTTTAAACTAGCCTTGCTGGAGGTGAATGTTTTTTTGCATGTGTGCGCTGTAATATTTTTCTTCCATTAAGAATGAACGCGCCACGCATTTTATCGCAGTTTTACCGCGATTTGGTGTCTCAGCTATTCTGCCAGTGATTCCAAATTGCCAAGTGTGAATTGGGCCTCAGAGTTAATTATTAAAGTGGTTGTAAACCTTTTACAACCACTTTTTACTACAGGTAAGCCTATAATAATAAAATTATAGCCTATAATAAAAATATATAATCGGCACATGTGTACCTGCCGTTGACTCATTTAGTGTGCCGTTACTGGCCACTCCAGCACGCATGTGCAGGAGTGACATCATCACGGCTCCGGCCAATCACAGCGCTGGAGCCCGCGATACCCGGAAATAACTCCGGGAGCGATGTCGCCACCCGGAGAGGTATACAAGGACCGCTGCGGGGGCTTCGATCTAGGGTAAGTAATTCATAATGAGCTAGTATGCTATGCATACTAGCTTATTATGTCTTTGTCTTGCTAACTCTATGCTATGCATACTAGCTCATTATGCCTTTGTCTTGCTCTTTTCTGGTGCCTGCACCTCTTTGTCTCCACCCGCCTCTGTGCATGTCCCTGGCTCTCCTTTAGTATGGAGGGTCTTCTCAGTGCTGACAGTTGCTTCTCTAGATTTAGAACCTGGGCTTCCAGGGAAACATTTTGCTTCTGCACAGTAGTATTCACCCTTGATCAGATAATCAAGGAACGCATACATGCCGCAAGATGTACACCGAGTCGCATCTCCACACCCGCCGGGCATCGTACCTACCAAGTTAATGAGAATTGGGATTATACCCTGTCCAATTTACCCAACAACTAGCGTCCTGGCACTACTACTCAACAATACAATACACAGGTACTCGCAGACCCACGTGCACTCGCAGCCTATGAGCACTCGCAGACAAGGTGCACTCACAATACACAGGTACACACCATACACAATACACAAGTATACACAATACACAAGTATGCACAATACACAGGTACTAACGATCCACACACTACTCAGACAACACTCAGGTGCTCACACTACAATGGTTCTTTAAACCCTGGTATAACTTCCCGTTTTCAACTCTGGTTTTTAACTCACCACTTAGTCCAGTTCCACTTGGTCTAAGTTCCAACAGACTCAAAAATGAGTTCTACAGAAAGGTCTCAAGCACCTGTGACCAATTAACCACTCCCCTTAATTCATAGGCTAAGGGTCGGTTCACACTACAACGACTTGACATCTGACTTGTCAGCCCTCAAGTCGCCCCAAGTCGCTTGACGTTGGGAATTGCATTATAGTCAATGAGAGCCGTCTTAATGTACACTACTGAAGTCGCTCCGACTTCAGAAAAGGTTCCTGTACTACTTCAAGGTGATTTCTAGGCGACCTGTACCCATAGAATTCAATGGAAGTCGCCTATAAGTCGGATCTCCATCTATATTGAAGCGGCTTTACAGGAAAAGAAATTAGTTTACCCAGGCAAACCCCTCCCTCCCAGAGAGCTGAATATTCTGTGATTGGCCACAGCCAAAGTCGCCTGTCCTGGAGGCGACTTGAAGTCACGTTGTAAATTGCTTAAAGTCGCGCTGAAGTCGCGTTGAAGTCGCCTTACAAAGTCGAGCTGAAGTCGTGTTGCCCCTGTGTGAATCGGCACTGAAGGAAGGAAAACAAAAAAGGCTGTTTGAAAAGTGACAGAGAGGGTGTTAAAAAAAGCTGCAAGGAAATCCCCCAAAAAACTAAAAATGCAACACAGCAATCACCAGCAGTCAAAACAAGAAACATTTAAAAAACAGGTATCCTGTTTGAATGGTAACAAATAACAAACATATAGAAGGGTTTCTTCAAATTTGACTTCAGAGGTTGAAATCCCAGTCCCAGACAGGAATTCAATGTGCCCGATAATGTGAGGTTCCTGGAGCCTACTGCTATCAAACTCTGTGACGGAGGTGTACTGACAGCTCTACAATTGTGTCAACACGCCTTAGTTCAGCTAGCTTCAGCTTGTAGCACAGTGTCACCAAAACCAGAAAATAAACAGCTGCAAATACATAAAAGTCATGTCCCGCACTTCAGCCACTCCGCAGGTTGTGGAATGGCCTCTCATTGTCAGGAGTCAGGGGAACAGAATATGCCTCTGCTGCCTGTATTTGCAAAATATTTTCTCTGGTTGAAGCATTTAGCAGGACCCCTTGGCCACCTACCCCCAACCACCCTTATTAGAGCGCCTATCCCACCACCACCACCATAGTCCACAGCAATTCCCTGTCACTGTTAATCCCCCTCCCCTATACCACCTCACCTTCACTCCTTCAGCCACAGGACCACCCACCCTGGTCACTGTGCTTTGCTGCCACCTACCATAACTCCCAGATTATATCACCTTCTAACTCAAACTCCCTTTCTCCTCATACCATCTCCATTCTTCCCACTCTCCCCCCACTCAAGGGACAGTGCCTCCTATTCACCTCACCCTTAACTTACCTGGCAACCTACCTCCCCCCCCTCCCATTTGATCACTCTGCCCTACCCCCTGGTAACAGCAACTACCTACCACCTCAAACCCTTCCTCCTTTCCACCACTCTCCTACCCACCTAACCTCAGCCCCTCCACTACATCAGATTTTCGCTTTTGAGCACCAGACAGCCTTTTCCTGGCAATGACCTTCTTGGTCTTTTAGATCACAATAGTGACATAGAAGCTGATTACACCACTGAGTGCATGAGGTGACCAAGAATCCAACACTCACTGATTTGAGGGTCTCTAATATTCTTCAGCAGCAAGGGTTGAGTCAAAACCTATTTCGACCATAGAGTTGCCTTAAATGTACCATTACAAACTATCAAAAAACACCTTGATTATGTCTTCCCGTTTGATTCCAGTGCCAAATGTTCACAGTAGGCCAAATGGTGGAAATTTGCATAAGTCTTCACTAAAATTTTAGGAAAACTCGCAAAGAAGTGTCTGTACCAGCCATTCTCAACCAGGGAATAGCTGAAATTTGCAGAAATCTTCACCAACATTTCAAGAAAACTAGCAGAGAAGTGTCTATACCAGCCATTCTCAAACAGGGTTCTGTGAAACCATAGGCATCCTCTAGTGGTGGTTTTGGGTTCCTTGAGCTGTGGATAAATGATCTCCCATCTGGTTCCAGGTCCAACACCACTTAGTAGAGTTCACGGCATGACTGCAAGGATGCCATACTGACCATCACTGTATGAGAGTCATTCTTCTCACTGACCACCACCAACATATAGGACTTTTCCCTGTGACCCCCCCCCCAACAGACTTATCTTAGCAGAGGTTCCCTGATGCACGCCCGTTTTTCCGTAGGAATGAACTCTTTTTTCGACGGAGTTCCGCTGAAACAGACTTGCCTACACATGATCACACCAAAGTCTGATTGTTTAGAACGCGATAACGTACGACGGGACTAGAAAAGGGAAGTTCAAAAGCCAGTAGCCAATAGCTGCCCTTGTGTCGTTTTTGGTCCGTCGGAATAGCATACAGACGAATGGTTTTCCCGATAGCAATTGATTCCATCGGAAAGATTTAAAAACATGTTCTATTTCTAGGTCCGTCAGAATTTTTAAAATTTGCCGGAAAGTCCGGTCGTGTGTACGCGGCATTAGACCTGAAAAATAGTCCAATGGTTTCTCTGGGGCAAAAAAGTTGAAAATACTTTTCAAAACAGAATAAAAAAACAAAACACACATGAAAAAATGCATGATTACCTAAAAAAGAACATTTTCTTGAGGTTTATTTCATTTTAAATTTACACCGGACAATTATCAGGATCACTTATTTTGTGACTCATGGACCTGATTGACTGACTGAATGGCCCCCGGCCTTGTAGTAAAATAACATTAGCATAGTGTTTGCTTTTGTACTGCAGACTAGGTCACAATGTTGCCCTTTTTTCCGTAACAAAGTCTTCCACTTGTCAGGCTTAATATTGCTTAGCCCATTTGTCAGGCTTCCCGGCATACGTTTGAGTACATATCGCCTCAAATATCAGTCAGGCAAGAAGTGCATTTATAATTAAAATGTTTGGCTTGACCCGGGTATTCAGAGACATGACTACAGAAAAACTCAAGCAAAAATTTGCAGGTTTAGTACACAACGTGGTCCCTTTGCAGCTTTGAACGTGCCTGTTCGCATTTTAATAGTTTTAAAAATACATGTGATTCATTTTTTTTTTGTAAATTAAGATACTCTTGGAAAATGAAAGCATTCTTTTTCTTTGCAAGGAATTTGAAATGAATAAAATTTAAAAGCCCAGAGACATCATCTGGGTTATGTGTGAACTATTACTCCTCTCTCCCGTTGGCAGGAAAACCGGTTTATACTTTCTCTACTTGTGTGACGTGCAAGCAAATATCCGCAATGAGTGTATTAGTGGGCATTAAACTTTAAAAAAAATATATGTAGATATCCTGAAGCCAAATTCTTCTTTGCACTGGCTGTACCTGCTGAGTTCATGGTACCTTCCCCTACGTGGAGAGAGTAATGCCGCATACACACGATCGCACATTCCAACAACAAAATCCTGGATTTATTTCCGACGGATGTTGGCTCAAACTTGTCTTGCATACACACGGTCGCAGGATGGGTATATATAGTGCAGCGCTAGTTTGGATCACAAAAACATGTTAAAATGACAAAAAACAGATGTATTCAACCGTTTGTTCGGATCACATTACATTCAGAATAGTACCGAGAAAGACCTCAATAAGTATCTGTTTGCATAGAAAATCTGAGGATCAATAGAGAGTCCCAAACAGGTGGTGGTGTCCAAACACCGCGTAGATGAATTGAGAGAGGCAACACACAATAATAGGATCAGAAAAATTAAATGTATCCCACCATTTTGTTCATAACATATATTCAAAATGGTACTGAGAAGGATTTCAATAAGTATCTGTTGCATAGAAAATCTGGAGACCAGATAGAGAGTCCCAAACAGATGGTGGTGTCTATACACCGCGTAGATAAATCGAGAAGAGGTAATACACAATGATAGAATCCCCCGTATGGAAGCAATGCAGGCTTACCGGAACCGTTGGACTCACAGAGACATATATCCCCTGAGTCAGAAATGCTTGTGTTGCCACCGGGCAATGAAGTAGGATCTCCCGATGGAACAATATGGAATCCAGATGCCGTTTCTAGGGCTCCCGACAGAATTCTTTCATGTATACCCCGATTTCGTGGTGGCTTAGCTCTTCCTGCCGGGTACTGCACTGTGGCTGTACCTGCTGAGTTCATGGTACCTTCCCCTATGTGGAGAGAGTAATGCCGCATACACACGATCGCACATTCCAACAACAAAATCCATGGATTTATTTCCGACAAATGTTGGCTCAAACTTGTCTTGCATACACACGGTCGCACAAATGTTGTCGGAAATTCCAAAGGTGAAGAACGTGGTGACGTACAACACGTACGACGAGCCGAGAAAAATAAAGTTCAATAGCCAGTGCGGCTCTTCTGCTTGATTCCGAGCATGCGTGGAATTTTGTGCGTTGGAATTGTGTACACATGATCGGAATTTCCGACAACGGATTTTGTTGTCGGAAAATTTGAGAACCAGCTCTCAAATTTTTGTTGTCGGAAATTCCGATAACAAATGTCCCATGGAGCCTACACACGGTCTGAATTTTTGACAACAAGCTCACATTGAACATTTGTTGTCGGAAATTCCGACCGTGTGTACGCGGCATAAGGAGTAGTCAGGAGCAGCTTTGGGGAAAGGAGAGAAGGTCTAATCTGGGTTCTTGTTTGAGAGTTAGGGCCTAAGCAGAGAAACTCTAAAAACTATGTACATATGAAGTTCCTGTTATGCAGGCTTTCTCTTTGGGGAAAAGCCATCAGTTCTGTTCCAGGTGGGCACCATCGGGTTCATGCATTCATGCAAGATGGAACAATGTTTGCTTATGGACTTTGTTATACATGTTTCCAGTAAAGAAGACAAAAAGGAAGATTTTGAACTGTCTTTTATTCCCATGAGATAGAGGGTAAGCCTATATCCAGGCAGCAAAGACAGAGACCAGCTCAGTTGCAAATAGGTGGCCTGGTGAAGGCGGGTCGGCCAATTTAGTTGTAGTGATATGTATGTGTGACACCCTACACCTTGTAAGCTACAGCCCTGGTAATTTTTGGGTCCAGGTGTTCGACTGGACCCCCTGATGGACTGGGCCTGTAACCACTGTAATATCCCTCATAAACAAGTGTAGGTATGTTTACTGATGTGGCCCATAACCCAGGAGTGTGAAGCTGGAGTGATGGGGCCAGGATTTTGGACCTTCCATAGCTGGAATCCAGGGGTTCCCAATCCATTATGCATAGCATGAATCTATCCACGGCCCCTGCTGCCACCCCCTATTCATGTGTCCAGTCCCTTTCGGGTCACCAGGCATATGAATTAGAGCGGCCAGGTTTCTTTTTGAAGAACCTGATTAGAGCCATAGGCTCTAATAGGCTTCAAAATAGGGTGGACTCGGGACGCAGAGCATTGCATCTGGAGCCCACCCAGGTGTGTTGCAACATAAAGTTTGCTGTTGCAACACTGATCCTCCTCCCAGCCAATCGGGAAGCAGGTACGAAACCTGTTTCCCAATTGGCCTAAATGTCAGGCGATTCTTTCGGACGCCTAGCGCTGGGAGGAGGAGAGAGGAGACACCACGGAAGCTACTCCAGGACAGGACACAGGTCACCGGAGTAGCTTTCCCCGAGCCCGCCACGCTCTCACTGCCCGCATCCAAGGTAAGGACAGCGGGTAGTGGTGGTGGGGGTTGTTTTAGTGCCGCGGGGGGTAGTGCCGTGCGTGGGGGGGTAGTGCCACTCCACCGGCAGCCCGGTGGGGGTTGTTTGCCGCTCCCCCCCCCAAAAAAAACCCACCAGCTGCCACTGCTGGAATCTATTTACAATAGGCAGATAACCTGGCTTAAAGCCCTGCAGCCAGGGGGCAGGGGGTGCTACAGGCAGATGGTCCTATAGACCATATAGAACAGGGGTGTCTAACTCAATTTCATTGTGGACCACATCAGCATTATGGTTGCCCTCAAAGGTCCGGTTGTATCGGTAGGACTATAAGTTTATCCAGTGCTTTTTCTTATCCAGGGCTTTTTCTCTTAAAGAATAGGTGCAGGAACTCAGCCACATCTCCCCACTGAACCACATATAATGGTAAGTGTGGCAAACTGCACTAACAGTGGGAAAATCTTAAAGGGGATACTAAGAGTGCTTCATGTGCGGAGTTCAGGGATGCGCTATGTACATAGTTCAGGGGTGTGCTGCGTACCGAGTGCAGAATTCAGGGGTGTGCTGTGTACAGAGTGCAGGGATGAGGAATGCGCTACATGCAGAATGCAGGGTCGAAGATTGCGCTATATACAGAGTACAGGGTTTAGGGGTGTGCTATGCGCAGTTTGCAGAGTTCAGCTCTGGTTTTACAGGCTGTCCACATCTCACTTCCACCTTTCATTGGCTCTGACCTTTGCACCACTCTCCCCCACCTCTGCACACATCTCCCTCCACAGCCCTCAACTCTCCCGCCTTCCCCCAAAAGCTTCCTCGCATCTCATCTACCTGGGCTGGGTCTGGTGGCTCCAACTCTCTCACTTGCAGGGAGATCATTGGTCGGCATCTGTGCATGCGGGCACAGATGGGGATCACAGTGCAGCTTACCACATGATGCCTCATCCAACCACTGACCACACTGCATCTGCATTTCCCTTATCCCAGCTGTGGGCACAGGGCAGGCAGGGATCTGTGAGAGCCGCTGAGAGGAAAGCTGTAAACACAGACAGTGATGAATGGGGAGCTAAGGGCGAGAGATGGAGGTGGCAGAACAGAGTTCCATCACATTCCAGCAGAAAACAAAGCCTTGAGCGCAAGTGCCACATGAAATGGGCTGGCTGGCCAAATTTAAAACAATAAAAACAGAGGGGGTCTAGGCCATCGGGATAAATTGGACTGAACTTTTTGGGAAAGCACACATCCTTTAAGTGTTTAAATTAATCGAGACCCCAACCTGGTCTCCAGTAGACAGACAATGGTAATTACCAATGTGTTATAATCTTTGTAATAAAGTAAGCCTGAGCAACAGTAGACATAATGTGGCCTTTTAAAGATGTTTTCAGAATTGTCAACCTGTGAAAGCAGCTTTTAAGATAAGCAAGTGGCACAAGGTGTGGCTAAAGTGGGTGTGGCTTAATTATTTAAGGGGTATGTCTTAATAGAGGACTTACAAATGCACATAGGTAAAAAGGGAATGGTGAGTAAATAAGAACTTAGCGAATAAAAACAGATGCCAAGAGTCATTTCCAGGATCCAAAAAGGTGTTACTATGTGGCATTCATATGTATCACCTACCCTGGAAGGGGCCACTGAGGCTGCTCCTACTTAGCAACCTATCTTCTACCATCCAACTACATTCTTAAAGGGACAGTGCATCACTTAAAGAAGGGCCCCACTAAAAGCAAGCCAACATTAACTACCAGGCACCAGGTACTTTCCACCACCTTCAGGGGTACCCCCCATACTAGAAACATGTACATCTGCCTGCTGTTGGAGTTGTATGCATTAGGTGTACACAAGGACCCTTTAGATTCTTCTGAACTTGCTGAAGTTGCTTAGAGACTCTTGTTACCAGTGGCGGCTGGTGGGGTTATTTGGGGGGTGGCAAATAACTCCCCCCCGGGCTGCCGGTGGAGCGGCAACCTACCCAAGCCAACTGCAACCTACCCCTCCAACGCAGCACGGCACTAACAGCCCCCACCACCACCCTCTGTCCTTATCCTGGATGCGGGCGGTGAGAGCAGCGGTTGGAGCTGTTGCGGCCATCTTCCAGTCCTGTCACTAAGCGTGGCGGGCTCGGGGAAAGCTGCTCCGGTGTCCTTTCCTGGAGCAGCTTCCGCGGTGCGTCACCTCTCTGTTCCTCCCGGCGCTAGGCGCCCAATAGGATTGCCTGACGTTTTGGTCAATCGGGAAATGGATTTCATACCTGCTTCCCGATTGGCAGGGAGGAGGCTGTTGCAACACACCTGGGTGGACTCCAAACGCATCCTCTGCGACCTGAGCCTATCCTATTTTGAAGCCTGTTGGAGCCTCAGGCTATAATCAGGTGCTTAAAAAAAACCCTGGCCCCTGTAATTCATGCACCTGGTGCCCTGAAAGGGGCCGGACACATGAATAGGGGACGGCCGCAGCGGCTGTGGATAGATTCATGCTATGCATGGATCTATTCACTGCATATAGGGGGTGGCGAGGAGAGAGGAGGCGACGCCTGGGTGCACCTAATGGACGGGCCGCCGCTGCTTGTTACCCGGTTGTAGTTTAATTTAGTGTTGCTATACCCTTTGAATGTCAGCTGGTGGGTAATCAACCATTTCACCCTTTATAGCGCTCTTAAGTTCGAAAAATTACATGTTTATTGGTGTATCCACTGTTTGTTTGCATTGCCCTAATAAATTTAATTGTTTACCTCCTAGTTGTTGTGGCCTAATTTCTGTGCACAATTACTAGCCTACTAATTCTTGAGTTACACAGGTGTAAACAGCTTCAGTATATGACAGTGTCAGTGGTTACCATGCAGCAGTGCTTTTTTTCTCAAACAATAGGTGCTGGAACTCAACCACGACCCCCCAAAACCCCTCCCCAAACACACCCTCCAAATCACATCAAATAGTGGGTGTGGTCATATTTCACAAACAGTAGAAGGGTCTTAAAGGGGCATTAAATATCAGGATTGCATTACATACAGAGTGCAGAGCTGTCACTTGTAAACACAGAAACCAAACTTCTGTGTTTACAAGTGATTGTGGTGAGCAGGCACCAAAGGGTCTGAGCCAGAGGTGGTGGAACTGAGTTCCACCAAGTTACCCCTGAAAAAAAGCCCTGCCATGCAGTTAGGAGAGTCATGACAAAACTGAGGCCCCGTCATCAACAGCAGCCCCTGCGGGGGTAAGTGCTACAGAGAGAATGATAACAGATACTCAGAATTACAACCAAAGTACAGGACAAGAGGAGCTGTGCAATGTCTGGTCTGTGTTTACGCCCTCCCCCATCCAGGGTTCAGATTAGGCTTTGCCTCATCATACAAGGTGTTGTGCACCTCAAACGTTAGAGAAGACTGGTTTTCTTTATGGTATCCCAGAAAAGTATTGTGTAAATCATTCCAACTGTTCCAGATCGCTTTGTTTCAGATCAAAGCATGATAAGAGGATATAAAATTAAATGGGACTAGTTGGAATTTTTTGTCCATTCATCATCACTCAACAGCCAGCCGCAAAGTTTATAGGTTGGTCTGACCAGTATGCATGACATGCTGCCCTCGGGGCAGGAAGTCTGAAGAATGTTGCAGAGCGTGTATCAAGAAAGCCTTTCTATAAAGGAGTAAAGACTTTCATGTCTATCAACTACGCAGGCGCAACCAGTGGCAAGAGGATTTTGGCCATTGGCAGGCCTGTAAGTTTTGATATTTTAGTTATAGGTGTAGCCTGGGGTGCTAAATTGGCTCCTGGTTTCTCCAATAAATAACAATTCCAGTAGGGATGGTGCAAACCGCTTGTAATGGCCACAGCAGGTGTGCAGACCTAACTGGATTTAACCCTCCAGCATGTACCAAAAACTGAGATCAGTTTTGGGTGGACTTAAATGGGAAAAGTAACCAGTTATCTAAAAAAAAAAGAATCCACCACCTACTTTTGCTCAGCTTTCCTGTACCTGTACTTTTCCCTGATTGCCCTGAATAGACAAAGTGATGGATTCTCTCTTTAAAGAGTTTTGCTCATGTTGCCTCCCACCAGGCTAAAATACTTATCTTTCCTTCCTCCTCATTACACCTGGGATGAAAAAAAATACTCAGTACATCTAGTTATAGGAGCATGTGATTTACTCCTTTTTCACCCACATGACTGCACTGGTAATTGGTGATTGGTTATTCGGGCACCCTGTGTTGTCACATGGAGGCAGGGAGGGAGTTTTGAGCTCTTTGTATGCTCCAAGGTCTAAACTGGGGCTTACAGAGAGCTTCCTCCCTTCACTTCTAACAGTTTGTTGGGAGGGCTTACTCGCCCTGCATGTGGGGGTACCTTTCTCATGTGCACACGCTCATCAATGCCTGGGACAAGGTGGGGCCTTGTTCAAGTGAAAGTCAACATTATGACAGTACCCGGGCTTAGAGATGGGCCGTGCATTGTGTGCAACAGTTAAATGTACAGAGTCCCTCTGTAAAACGTGTTGGTCTGTGTTACTACACACCTTCCTTGATGTATGTTGCATTTACGAGGGATACTGCAGAGCCCATGCCCTCTCCACCAGCCTAGAATACCTCTGCCACCTCACTCCCAGTGGCAGAATTGGGTCCCGCCGAGCACTAGTGCAGACCTCATGCGTAGTCAACATTAACTCCTTCAGATCCTCCG
This sequence comes from Aquarana catesbeiana, assembly GCF_042186555.1. Lineage (NCBI taxonomy): Eukaryota > Metazoa > Chordata > Amphibia > Anura > Ranidae > Aquarana > Aquarana catesbeiana. The sequence goes on from NC_133328.1 coordinate 24,437,953, forward strand.
TACCGTGCAGCTAGGTACGTGGGGTCTCCATTCCGCAGCTTTGGTCTTGGTTACTTTGGGGGAACCAATCGCTAGGGAGGGAGCCAGAGCCCTGACCCCCTCTCTACCAGAGGACCTGTCACCTTTGCCATGTACCACGATTCATGACTGGCTTCTATACACTAGTTCTTGGTTTCCGTGGCAACTGCTCTCCAACTCCAGCTTTCCTGCCAACCTAACCTTTCGTAATGGCCTTGTTTCATACCCCATGTCTTCTTTACAGGCCCTGTTCGTCTAATACACCATGTACCACCATGCACCCCTTGAATAACTTCAGACCAGGCTCAAGAACAGTTCAAGAACTTTACTGAAAACACTTCAGGAACATTACAGCATTACAGTGCATCTTAGTCCATTTCCTAACTAACTATTTTGTGGCTGCCCAGGCATACCTGAAAAGGTGACAGTCCTAAAACTGGTAGTGTCCGTAACTGGTGAATCCTTTGGTGTGGAAGATGAAGGTTATATCCTTCCAGGTGACATAGACCATCTGGCTCCCATGTGGTCCTGCTCAGCAGAAGAGCCCAGCTTCCCCCCCTGTATATATATCATCTGAGAAGAAAGGCAGGACTCAAAAAGCCCAAGAAACCAGTGACAAACATTTAACTCTTCCCTAGCCTGGGCAGCCTAAGCTCACTTGCTGTAACAGAAATCCCCTTGCAGGCCCCTTGACTACAAGTTAAACAAAGGAATGAGGGATTGAAGGAAAGTAGAGTATGTGGCCAAAGGTCTGTGGACTCCTGTGAGCTTGGCGGAAATCCAATTCTAAACCCATGGACAATAAAATGGAGTTGGCTCACCTTTATGGTTCTAATGGCCTCCACTCTACTAGGAACACTTTCCACAGGATTTTAGAGTCTGTTTGGGGGAATTTGTGCTCATTAAACCAAAAGAGCATTTGTGAGGTAAGGTACTGATGATGGACAAGAAGATCTGGATCACAGTTGTTGTAGAAATTCATGCCCATGATATTCAGTTGTGGTTGGGGCTTTGTGCAGGCCACTTGAGTTCCTCCACACCAAACTGGTTAAAGCATGTCTCAATGGAACAGAAAAGGATCTTCCCTAAACTGTTACCATAAGTTACCATAAGGCTGGAAGTACCCAATTGTTTAAAATATCTTTGCATGCTGTACCAATAATAGTACCTCTCCTTCTTTGAAACACCAGAACAATTTGGAGGAGTATCCTCATACTTTAAAGGTGTCTTCTGTGTCCTGTGTTCTGCCTAACACATCGGGACTGTCCATTCCATGGCGGCCCCTACTTCCAGGCAACAGGAGCTCCCATGCTTTTGCGGATACTCCACATACACTCGCGCCTTCCTGGCCGCAAATGTTGCTTGGATACGCCCCTGGGGTGGTGTTCCGCCACACATCATAGTGCTGGGGGGGGTCCACCCAGGCCTGTGCTGGCCCCCTTCTTTGGACCATGGCCAGGCGTTCTATTGGGATCCTCCAGCTGCTTTGTGAGCAGGTGTCAGGTGCTTACAATTAGACAATCAGCTTCTCCATATATCCGGCCCGGCCTTATGGGGTTTTCATTTCCTCTGGTGGCCGGGGCTGGCTGTTTGAGAGACGCTGTGTTTTTACAACTTAAAAGACAGGTTTGTTTATGTTTACTTGTTTATAGCTCTTGTTCAATGACACCTATGAGAGTTCATTCTCTCTTCGTGTCATTATGATGCATGGTACTCACTTATATACAATTATTATGGGGCGTACACACGGTCGGACTTTTCGGCTACAAAAGTCCGACGGACGCCGATGGACCAAATCCGGCGGACAATCCGATCGTGTGTGGGCTTTCAGCGGACTTTTCCAGTCGCATATCTGATGGACTTTAGATTTGGAACATGCTTCAAATCTTTACGTCGTAACTCCGCCGGACCCGGAAATCCGCTCGTCTGTATGCTAGTCCGACGGACAAAAACCCACGCAAGGGCAGCTATTGGCTACTGGCTATCAACTTCCTTATTTTAGTCCGGTGTACGTCATCACGTACAAATCCGTTGGACTTTTGTATTATCGTATGTAGGCAAGTCCGTTCGTTAGAAAGTCCGCCGCAAGTCCGCCAAAAGTCCATCGAAAGTTTGTCGGACGGGCTGTCGGACTTTTGTAGCCGAAAAGTCCGACCGTGTGTACGCCCCATTACTCTATTCATAGACTGTTACTCAAATTTGCACTTCTGCTCCTGGCCCAGATTTGGTTGTCATTGGCGACCGCACTGGGGGATCCTTTTTCTGGGTGGCCCCTTGCAGTAACACAGTTTATGTGATACACCGGCTCCGTCTGAAGGCTTACCCATGCCTATCTTATGTAGGTATCGAGCTTCTCACAGTTTTCAATACTTCAACTTTTCAGTATTATTATTATCATTTACATTATACTATGTTTTCATATATGTCTATATGGACTGTGTTTATGCCTTACATGCCATATTATGCTGTATATGTCTACTTGTTATATATACCATTTATATGTGCTAATCTTCAGTTATTGTCTCATAGAGATTTGTGCATCTCTTTAATACATACACAACGGATAGACCTTTAGAAGAAGGAATCACTCCGAAACATGTCGTCTTATGGGACCCCCTGAACCAGCCTCAGTAGGCGGCTCTTTCTGGGTTGGACCCTCCCGGTTGTGGATATGTACATACTTTTTGCTTCTTTCGTCTCTTCTTTATGACAATTTTCATATCATGTTTGTACTACAATTTGTATTTATGCTGTATGGACCCCTGTCCATTTTTATAAAAAATGATATTATTAGATTGGCGCTGTCCTTTTAACTCCATTACCTGTTTCCTTGATGACTCAGAGTCCCTGAGCAGTTTTGTTGCTCCTTTGTGCAACATTTGTAATTATTCTTTAATCACTTCAGCCCCGGAAGGATTTACCCCCTTAATGACCAGGCCATTTTTTGCGATGTCGATTTAACTGACAATTACGCGGTCGTGCGACGCTGTACCCAAACAAAATTGATGTCCTTTTTTTCCCATAAATAGAGCTTTCTTTTTGTGGAATTTGATCACCTCTGCGGTTTTTATTTTTTGGGCTATAAACAAAAAAAGACCAACAATTTTGAAAAAAAAAAAAAACAATATTTTTTTACTTTTTGCTATACTGTAATAAATATCTCCAAAAAAATTAAAAAACTAATTTCTTCACCAGTTTAGGCCAATATGTATTCTTCTACATATTTTAAGTAGTTAAAATAAAAAGTAAGTTAAAAAAAAAATGCAATAAGCGTATATTGATTGGTTTGCGCAAAAGTTATAGCATCTACAAAATAGGGTATAGATTTATGGCATTTTTATTATAAATTTTTTTTTTTTTTTACTAGTAATGGCGGTGATCAGCGATTTTTAGCGGGACTGCAACATTTCGGCAGACAGATCGGACACTTTTGACACTTTCTTTGGACCAGTGACATTTATACAGCGATCAGAGCTAAAAATAGCCACTGATCACTGTACAAAATGACACTGGCAGGGAAGGTGGTAACACTAGGGGGCGATGAAGGGGTTATGTGTTCCCTATGAAGGTGTTTCTAACTGTGGGGGGAGGGGACTGACTGGGAGTACAGAGAGATCGCTGTTCCTGATCACTAGGAAGAGACGATCTCTCTCTCTCTCTCCTCCCCTGTCAGAACAGAGATCTGTTTGTTTACATTGATAGATTCCTGTTCTGGCTCTCTGCGGATCGATTGCAGGTGGCCACGTGCATCGGCTCCAGTGACGCGTGCGCACCTGCTACTGCTCTTCACTAGCCTAGTCTCAAAATACCAACCTAAACCTCCCAAGACCTCCTGCTCTCTAGCTCCCTCATCACCTCCTCCCATATCCGCCTCCAGGACTTCTCTCGAGCCTCGCCCATCCTCTGGAATTCCCTACCCCAATCTGTCAGACTGTCTCCAAATGTATCCACTTTTAGGCGATCCCTGAAAACTTTCCTCTTCAGAGAAGCCTATCCTGCCTCCATCTAACAACTGCACTATTTTCTCCATTATCTCATCCCCACAGCTATTACCCTTTTGTATAACTTGACCCTCCCTCCTAGATTGTAAGCTCTAACGAGCAGGGCCCTCTGATTCCTCCTGTATTGAATTGTATTGTAATTGTACTGTCTGCCCCAATGTTGTAAAGCGATGCGTAAACTGTCTGCGCTATATAAATCCTGTATAATAATAAAAAAGTGGCCAACGTACAGCTACGGCGATTTGCGCAGCCATGCCAACCTGCTGCAGTATGATGGCGGCTGGTCGGCAAGCAGGTAAAGGTAGGTGTGATGACCAGGTTGTAAGGGGGTGTTAAAATAGTTTGTCCACTAGTTGGCACCCTCCTCTAGGATATAAATAGCGGGATGAGTTTTGGAGAGAGGGAGTTTGAGAAGATAGGAGTAGACTCTGAAGCTGAAGAAGAAGCTGAAGAATAATTTTGAATAGTTCTGATGCGCTGAGAGCCAAAGAGCGCTCAACCTTGACAAGCTGTGCTAAATTTGCTGCAGCCACAGCATGTACATTAATGTATTCTTAATGGGACTTATGTCTCATTAAAAGTTAACCCCCATCTATCCCTTAAATCACTGCCACAAACCCCTCCTCATCCTGTTGCTCCAACCAATCCACTTCTCCCCCATTCTCCACCTACAATCCTTAACCCCATAGTTGCTTCCCCTTCACACCCTGTCATGCCGGCCCTGCACTATCTTTCATTTTGTTTTCTCTCGCTCCGGGCCTTACTTACTGTGCATAACACACCTCTAAACCCTGCACTCTGTATGTAGCGTATTCCTAAGAGCCCTTTCACACTGACAGCATGGGGGGCGTCGGAGGTAAATCGCCGCTAGTTTTAGCGGCACTTTACTGTACTTTTGGAGGCACTTTTCGACTGCTAGCGGGGCGTTTTTAACCCCCGCCATAGGCGTGCGCACAGGGTGTGCCGGGTGTGCCCAGGCAAACCCTAATACCCCCATGCGCATTAGTGTTATCATTCTGTGTAGCAACAGGAACATGGGAAAGTTCTCCCTCCTACTGGCTCTGCCATAAGAGAAGTGTTTATCCTTTTCTCTTTCACTGTGCCAGCAGGGAGAGCGATGTGCCGGGGTCATATATATGTAGATACATACACATGCATGTGTGTTTGAGCTTAAGGGTGCACACCCTAATGCATTAGGCTGCGCACACCTATGACCCCCGCTAGTGGCCGAATAAAGAGTTAAAAGCACTTTGCAGGCGTATCGGCGGCGCTGCCCATTGATTTCAATGGGTAGGGGTGCTTTAGAGGTGGTGTATACACCGCTCCTAAAGTGCCTCACAGAAGCTGCTTGCAGGACTTTTTCTGACGTCCTGCCAGCGCAGCGCCCCAGTGTGAAAGCACTCTGGCTTTCACACTGGGATTGCAGATAAGGCATTTTTCAAGCGCTTTACAGGCGCTGTTTTAAGCGCTAAAGCGCCTGAAAAACGCCTCCTGCAGTCTGTACCTCACGTATTCCTGAACGCTGCACTCTGTACAAAGCGCACCCCTAAATCCTGCTCTCTGTACGTAGCGTATTCCTCAACCCTACACTCTGTATGTAGCGTATTCCTGAGCCCTGCACTCTGTACGTAGCACACTCCTAAATCCTGCACTCTGTACCTCGCATATTTCTTAACCCTGCACTCTGTAGGAAGCGCACCCCTAAATCCTGCTCTCTGTACGTAGTGTTTTCCTGAGCCCTGCACGCTGTACGTAGGGTATTCCTAAATCCTGCACTCTGTATGTAGCTTATTCCTGAACCCTGCACCCTAAATCCTGCACGCTGTACGTAGCATTTTCCTGAACCCTGCACTCTGTGCATAGTGCATTCCTGAACCCTGCACTCTGTACGTAGCGCACCTCTAAATCTTGCACTCTGTACGTAGCGTGTTCCTGAACCCTGCACTCTGTAAGAACCCTGTACTCTGTACGTAGCGGATTCCTGAACCCTGCACTCTGTACATAGTGTATTCCCAAAACCTGCACTCTGTACATAGCATATTCCTAAACCCTGCATTATATAAGTAGTGTATTCCTGAACCCTGCACTCTGTACGTAGCGCACCCTTAAATCATGCACTCTGTACGTAGCGTATTCCTGAACCCTGCACTCAGCATACTCCTAAATCCTGCACCCTGTATGTAGCGTATTCTTGAATCCTGCACTTTATACGAAGCACACCTCTAAATCCTGCACTCTGTATGTAGCACACCCCTAAACCCTGCACCTTGTGCATAGGACACACCTGGAACTGCACTCTGTACGTAGCACACCCCTGAAATCTGCACTCTGTACACAGCTTATTCCTGAACCCTGCACTCTGTATGAAGTGCACCCCTAAATTCTGCACTCTGTACGTAGCGCATTCCTGAACCCTGAACTCTGTACGTAGCACATTCCTGAACCCTGCACTCTGTACGTAGCGCATTCCTGAACCCTGCATTCTGTAGATAGTGTATTCCTGAACCCTGCACTCTGTACATAGCGCATCCCTAAATCCTGCACTCTGTACGTAACGTATTCCTGAATCCTGCACTCTGTACGAAGCACACCCCTAAATTATGCACTCTGTATGAAGCGGACCCCTAAATCATGCACTCTGTATGTAGCACACCTCTAAACCCTGCACCTTGTGCATAGGACACCCCTGGAACTGCACTCTGTACGTAGCGCACTCCTGAAATCTGCACTCTGTACGTAGCGTATTCCTGAACCCTGCACTCTGTATGTAGCGTATGCCTGAACCCTGCACTCTGTATGTAGCTTATTCTTGAATCCTGCACTCTATACAAAGTGCACCCCTAAATCTTGCACTCTGTACAAAGTGAACCCCTAAATCCTGCACTCTGTACAAATTGCACCCCTAAATCCTGCACTCTGCATGTAGCATATGCCTGAACACTGCACTCTGTATGTAGCATATGTCTGAACCCTGCACTCTGTACAAAGTGAACCCCTAAAACCTGCACTCTGTACACAGTGCACCCATAAATCCTGCACTCTGTATGTAGTGTCTTCCTGAACCCTGCACTCCCCTACATTCCCCCACTCCCCTCGAAGCACACCCCTACATTCTGCACTCTGTATTTAGCACACCCCTAAACCCTGTGCATAGGGCACCCCTGAATTCTGCACTCTGTGTGTAGCGCACCCCTGAACTCTGCACTTTGTACGTAGTACACCCCTGAAATCTGCACTCTGTACGTAGTGCACCCCTGAACTCTGTACGTAGCGTACTCCTTAACTCTCCACTCTGTACGTAGCGCACCCCAGATACATTTGGCCCTTTGAGGGCAACGATCCTGCTGATGCGGCCCGCGATGAAATTGAGTTTGACATCCCTGGCTTAGACCCTCGTTCAGATTTTTGGATTGTGGTTTGTGTGTACTTTGAGGTGGCGACACTACTATAGCCAAAGCTAAGACATAAAGTTCTGGCTGGGGGGACACTTTACAAACTTTGGCCTCTCTGAAAAATTTCAGGGGGCACGTTCATAGTGATGTTTTTATTTTTTTATGAGGAAGGTGGACCGTGCGTCTGATAATCGCTTTCCTCCCACGCTTGGATACGTTAACAATTCGGTGAGGGGGGGGGGGGGGATGTTTTGTAAAACACACAAGCCTCGGGCACGGTGGTGGTGGCGTTGTTGTTGTCCCAGAGGCAGAGAGTGGGTTTGTCCTCCTCTCAGAGGCCTGCCTAGGTTTGGCTTGTTTTCCAGGCCTGGCTTCCATGTGACCCTTTCTGGAATTTTTGTGAATGAAGCTCTATAGCTGAGAGAGCCTGGAGGCAGATCTGGGCTGAGAGTCTATGAATAAACACATCAATCAGATTAGAAAAACACAGGCCGCCATTGGCTGAGCGGCCCAGGCAGACTGGACGCCGTCCAAACCCCGCCTGGGTTACCCGGGCAACCAATCCTGCTCAGGCCGCTCCAGACGTTGCCTGCAAACTGTTGATCACGTTACAAGAGGCGGGGAGGCTGGATACTTAATATCTCCCTTTCAGAAAATCACTGAGCATGCATGGAAAAAAAAAAAATGTCCCTTCTGCAAACTGTGCAAACCTTGTGCAGGCCCCAAGTCAGCCCTTGCAACCTGTGCGGCTCTCCGGGTGTTGTGGAACTACACGTCCCAGCATGTGGTGATGCATTTGGCTATGAACTGTATTGTAATTGTACTGTCCCCCCTTCTACATTGAAAAGCGCTGCGTAAACTGTTGGCGCTACATAAATCCTGTATAATAATAATAAGAAGAAAGGCCTTGACACAGAAATGTCCCTTTTGCAAATCTTGTACAGGCCCTGAGTCAGCCCTTGGAACCTGTGGCTCTCTGGATGTTGTGGAACTACAGGTCCCAGCATTTAGCGAATGCCCTCGTGCATCAAAAATGCACAGGCTGCGAAAGTCTCTGATGCATCAAAATGTCCCCTTTGCAAACGTTGCGCAGTCCCTGACTTAACCCTTGCAGCCATTGGTTCTCCGGGTGTTGTGGAACTACAGGTCCCAGCATGCAGCAATGCGTTTGGCAATGAACTGTATTGTAATTGTACTGTCCCATTCTACATTGTAAAGTGCTGTGTAAACTGTTGACACTACATAAATCCTGTATAACAATAATAATAATAATGAGAAAGGCCTTGACACAGAAAATTTCCTTTTTGCAAATCTTGTACAGGCCCCGAGTCAGCCCTTGGAACCTGTGGCTCTCTGGATGTTGTGGAACTATAGGTTCCAGCATGCAGTAAAGTGCTGGGCTATGCATGTCAGAGCAAAAAAGCTCTGACACATCAAAATGTCCCTTTCCAAACCTTGCGCAGGACCTGTGTCAGCCTTTGCAACCTGTGGCTCTCTGGTTGTTGTGGAATTACAGGTCCCAGCATTTAGCGAATGCCCTCGTGCATCAAAAATGCACAGGCTGCGAAAGGCTCTGATGCTTCAAAATGTCCCCTTTGCAAACCTTGCGCAGTCCCTGACTCAACCCTTGCAGCCATTGGTTCTCCTGGTGTTGTGGAACTACAGGTCCCAGCATGCGGCAATGTGTTTGGCAATGAACTGTATTGTAATTGTACTGTCCCCCCTCTACATTGTAAAGCGCTGTGTAAACTGTTGGCGCTACATAAATCCTGTATTATAATAATAATATTAATGAGAAAGGCCTTGACACAGAAAATGTCCTGTTTGCAAATCTTGCGCAGGCCCCGCGTCAGCCCTTGGAACCTGTGGCTCTATGGATGTTGTGGAACTACAGGTTCCAGCACGCAGCAAAGTGCTGGGATATGCATGTTAGAGCAAAAGGCTCTGACGCATCAAAATGTCCCTTTTGCACACTTTGCGCAGGACCTGTGTCAGCCTTTGCAACCTGTGGCCCTCCAGATGTTGTGGAACTACAGGTCCCAGCATGCGGTGAAGTGCTGGGCTATGAGATAAACACATGGCAAAAAGGCTCTGACACAGAAAATGTCCCTTTTGCAAACCTTGCGCAGGCCCCGAGTCAGCCCTTGTAACCTGTGGCTCTCCGGGTCTTGTGGAACTACAGGTCCCAGCATGCAGAGAATGCCGTCGGCTATGAGACTCATCAAAAATGCACGCACTGCGAAACGTTCTGCTGCGTAAAAATGTCCCTTTTGCAAACCTTGCACAGTCCCAGACTCAGCCCTTGCAGCCTGTGGCCCTCAGGATGTTGTTAAACTACAGGTCCCAGCATGCGGAGAATGCGCATGGTTATGAGAATCTGCAAAAATTCACACACTGCGAAAGGCTCTGACGCATCAAAATGTCCCCTTTGCAAACCTTGTTGTGCAGGACCTAAGTCAGCACTTGCAGCCTGTGACTCTATGAGTGTTGTGGAACTACAGGTCCCAGCATGTGGCGATGCGTTTAACTATGAGAAAGGCCTTAAAAACAGAACATGTTCCTCTTGCAAATCTTGCACAGGCCCTGATCCAGCCCTTGTAACCTGTAGATCTATGGATGTTGTGGAACTACAGGTCCCAGCATGCATGCAGCAAAGTGCTGGGCTATTCATGACAGAGCAATAGGCTCTGATGCAGAAAATGTCCCTTTTGCAAACCTTTAGCAGGCCCAGACTCAGCCTTTGCAGCATGTGACTCTCTGGGTGTTGAGGAACTAAAGGTCCTGGCATGTGGCGATGCGTTTGTCAATGAGAAAGGCCTTGAAAACAGAACATGTCCTTTTTGCAAACCTTGCGCAGGCTCGAAGTCAGCCCCAGACAAGTCCCAGCTATGAGGCTTGGCAAAAATGCAGGCACGGCGGCAGGCCCTGATGCAGAAAAATTGCAGCCTGTGGCTCTCCGGGTGTTGTAAAACTACAGGTCCCAGCATGCAGTGAATGCCCTCGGCTATGAGACTCATCAAAAATGCACGCACTGCAAAAGGCTCTGATGCATGGAAATGTCCCTCTTGCAAACCTTGCGCAGTCCCAGACACTCAGCCCTTGCGGGCCTGTGGCTCCCCGGGTGTTGTGAAACTACAGGTCCCAGCATGCATTGATGCACTTGGCTGTGAGGCTTGCCAAAACAGCCTTGTAGCGACAGGCTCTGACATAGAAAATGCCCCTTTTGCAAAGATTGCGCATGCCCTTCGTCAGCCCTTGTAACCTGTGGCTCTGAGTGTTGTGGGACTTCAAGTCCCAGCATGCAGCGATGCATTTCTTTGAGAAAAGGCTTTGACGTAGAAAATGCCCCTTTTGCAAACTCTGCGCAGACCCCCAAGTGAGCCCATGCAAACTGTGGAACTACAAGTCCCAGTATGTGGCAATGCTCTCGATTACAAGATTGCAAAAAAATGCTTGCGGCAGAGAATGTCCCTTTTGCAAACTTTGCGCAGGTCCCAAGTGAGCTCCTCAAATCTGTGGAACTACAAGTCCCAGCATGCGGTGATGCACTCAGCTATGAGGCTTGAAAAAAAAAATGCACGCACGGTGTCAGGCCCTGAGGCAGTAAATGCCTCTTTTGCACACCTTACAAAAGTCAACCCTTGAAACCTGTGGCTGTTCTGGTCGTCTTGGGACTACAAGGTCCAGCTTGAACATGCTAGTTGTTTAGCACATAGTGATATTTCAAAGTGATAGATCTGCTAGTAGTAATGAGCACTTTCGGCATTCATCCAAATTATCGCCCTACGCGGGCCTGTGCGCCAAATGTGGCCTACCCCACCCTCTGAACAATCCAATCAGTGGCCCTCTTTAAAGACCCGGTTCACACAGGGACGACTTGTCAGGCGACCTAGTCGCCTGACAAGTCGCCTCCCGTTCTGTGCTATGGAACCGTTCTAAGGGGAGCGACGCAAGTCGCTCCGACTTAGAAGAAAGGTTCCTGTACTACTTTGGGGGCGACTTGCATAGACTTCTATAGAGAAGTCGTCTTGCAAGTCGCCCCGGCAGTCGTGTGCAGGTCGCCTCGGTGAGGCGACCTGCAAGTCGTGCCGCCTCTGGTGTGAACCGAGGCTTAGAAAAAGGTTCCTGTACGACTTTGGGGGCGACTTGGGGCGACTTGCATAGACTTCTATACAGAAGTCGTTTTGCAAGTCGCCCGGGCATTCGTGACTCGGTGAGGCGACCTGCAAGTCGTGCCGCCTCTGGTGTGAACCGAGGCTAAGTGTAGCACCGTGTTTTTAATGTGAAACCCTTTTATGATTAACCACTTAAGGACCAGGCCTATTTTTTAGATGTGTTGTTTACAAGTTAAAAACAGTTTTTTTTGCTAGAAAATGACTTAGAACCCCCAAACATTATACATTTTTTTTTCTAACGCCCTAGAGAATAAAATGGCGGTCGTTGCAATACTTTCTGTCACACCGTATTTACGCAGCGGTCTTACAAGCGCACTTTTTTTTAAAAAAGATACACTTTTTTGAATTAAAAAATAAGACAACTGTATTTTTTTTTTTTTTTATATTGTGAAAGATAATGTTACACCGAGTAAATTGATACCCAACACATCACGCTTCAAAATTGCGCCTGCTCGTGGAATGGTGACAAACTTTTACCCTTAAAAATCTCCATAGGCGACGTTTAAAAAATTCTACAGGTTGCATGTTTTGAGTGACAGAGGAGGTCTAGGGCTAGAATTATTGCTCTCGCTCTACCGATCGCTGCGATAACTCACATGTGTGGTTCGAACACCGTTTTCATATGCAGGCACTACTCACATATGCGTTCGCTTCTCCACGCGAGCATGACGGGATGGGGCGTGTTTAAAAATTTTTTTTTTCTTATTTATTTTACCTTTTATTTTTTATTTTTACATTGTTTAAAAAAAAAGTGTGTCACTTTTAATCCTATTACAAGGAATGTAAACATCTCTTGTAATAGAAAAAAAGCATGACAGGACCTCTTAAATATGAGATCTGGGGTCAAAAAGACTCAACACTAAAATGCAATAAAAAAAAAAAAAATTGTCATTTAAAAAAACCATTTAAAAAAACACCACATAAAAAAAATGCCCTTTAAGAGCTATGGGCGGAAGTGATGTTTTGACGTCGCTTTCGCCCTGCAATGTCAGGGAGACGGGTGGGGGCCATCCTTCCCCTCACTCGTCTTCATGTGTAGGCCGGAGAAGGACCGGATCGCCTCAGCCGCTGCCGACAGCTCCGGTAAGCAGCGGAGGGCACCGGAGCATGGCGGGAGGAGGGGGCCCCCGATAAAAGTGATCTTGCGGTGAATCCGCCGCAGAGACCACTTTTAATTAGTAGCTGACCGCCGGCCGAACACAAGGATACAGGGGTTATGGCAGCTAGCTGCTGCTATAACAATGATATCTGTCCTCAAAGTAAGGACGTATATCGGCGTTTGGCGGTCGGTAAGTGGTTAATATTATTATAATTAGTAATATAAATTATATATATATTATAATTATATATATATATATATATATATATATATATATATATATATATATATTTTTTTAATATATATATTTTTATATATATATATATATATATATATATATATATATATATATTTATTTATATTTATATATTATAATACAGGATTTACAGTATATATGGACTTTCGTGAAGCCATTGTGTGTATTTAGGGGGCTCTACCCAACAGATGCCTGACCACTTTTTGGTCAGGTTTAATGGTCATCTACTTTTTTTTTTTTTTTATCCCCTTTGCACCTAAGGGTAAAACAAATGCCCAAGCCCAATTTTGCGACTTTGATACGTGTTAGTAAAACCGCAAATATCATCACAACTACTTTGTGCATACGGGTGAATTACACCTTGTTTTTTTTTCAGGACAAATTGGTCTTTCATTTGGTTGTAAATGGTAATAGATATCCCCTGATTTTTTTTTTTTATTATTATCAAAGGAAAACTGGCCCAATAAAGTAAAAAAAAAAAATTCTTAAATTTAGCTGTATATTTCTTGCTACTGCCATAACCTACCACAAAAGAACAACCCAAAATAAATTCTCCTGCTCCTGACGATCGCAGCCATGCCACATGTGTATATGTGTGCATTTTGCTTTTTCTTTTTTATCCTACCTAAAACACACTGACACTGATATTAATTTAAACCACTTCAGCCCCGGAAGGATTTAACCCCTTAATGACCAGGCCATTTTTTGCGATATGGCACTGCGTCGCTTTAACTGACAATTGCGCAGTTGTGCGACGTTGTACACAAACAAAATTAACATCCTTTTTTTTCCCCACAAATAGAGCTTTCTTTTTGTGGTATTTGATCACCTCTGTGTTTTTTAGTTTTTGCGCTATAAACAAAAAAAGACCAACAATTTTGAAAAAAAAACTATATTTTTTACTTTTTGCTATAATAAATATCCCAAAAAAAATATTGTAAAAAAATCAGTTTAGGCCGATATGTATTCTTCTACATATTTTTGGTAAAAAAAAAATAAGCGTATATTTATTGGTTTACACAAAAGTTATAGCGTCTACAAAATGGGGGATAGTTTTATGGCATTTTTATTATTATTTTTCTTTTTTTATTAGTAATGGCGGTGATCAGCGATTTTAAGCGGGACTGCGACATTGTGGCGAACAGATCTGACACTTTTTGACACATTTTTGGGACCATTGACATTATTACAGTGATCAGAGCTAAAAATAGCCACTGATCAATGTATAACTGACATTGCTAGGGGGCGATCAAGGTGTTAAATGTTCCCTACGGAGGTGTTTCTAACTGTGGGGGGAGTGTACTGACTGGAGGGGGAGAGAGATCGCTGTTCCTGATCACTAGGAACAGCAGATCTCTCTCTACTCCCCTGACAGAACGGGGATCTGTTTCCCGTTCTGGCTCTCTGAGGAGCGATGGCAGGTGGCCGGGAGACATTGTGGCGGCCGCCGGCCACGTGCAACGGCTCTGGCGACGCACCGTGCCGCGGGCGAGCCTACTAGAGCCATTAAAGGGACCATTAAAGGGATTTGCGCAGCCGAGCCATTCGGCCGCAATATAACTGCAGCGGCTGGTCGGCAAGCGGTTTAAAAAAAAAAAAATACTGACCCTGACCTTGACCCAAACACTAACCCCGGCACTGACCTAGATCAAACCTTTTTTTTTTTTAAATGTATTTTATTTTTTTAATTATTTTTTTTTCTACACACACTTTTTTTTTCTCTCTCTCTCTCTCCGCAAGGACAGAGAAAGATACAATGTATCTCTCTCGTTCATTCACAGAAACAAAAAACACAGGAGCGGGTTTTACAGTGACTGATCACTGTGATAGCCAATCAAAGGCTATCACAGCGATCAGATGACCTAGAATCGGATGTTCCAGGTCACGATTGTTAAAATAGGGGCCGTGGCTCTCGGTGAGACCCCGTTCTCTGTGCTGGGGGCACGCCGATGTTAGTACAGTGATCTCCCCTGTGCTGTGCTATTGTGTTCTGACGTGGGGGGCGCCAGAACACTCCAGTCAGCGCTCTCATTGGCTGAGAGTGCTGATTGGGGGCCGGTTGGCAGAACCTTTTCGGTCATGACCCTTCGACAGAAGCCGGCCATTTGGACCGGCTGCCGTACACATGGGCTGAATGTCGGTCTGGCTTCTATTGAACCGGCCGATGCTGCCTGACATTAAGCCCGTGTGTACTAGTCTTTAGGTGGCCTGTGCTTATTTCTCAAAGTGATGGGTATATTTTATCTTTACATACAAGAGGAAAAAAAAGTCCAAACGACCACATTGCATACCCGGTGGCTGCTTGAGAAATTTTTGGTCCGGTTTAGCCCTTCGCAAAATCCCGGAATAGTGGTGAGCCTCCTCTTTTTTTTTTTTTTTTTTTTGGTAGTTAATCCCCATTTGCAACCAAGAAAAAAAAATATCAAAACGACCACAATTGCAAACCAGTCAAGCATTTTCATTGTACCATTTTGGTCTGGTTTAACCTTTCGCCGAAAAAAATCTGGAATGATGGGAAACCTTCTTATTTTTTTCTTTAAAAAGTGAATTGCCATTTTATATTTGCATCAAAGTAAAAAAAAAAAAAAATCTAGGCTTGCAAACTCAACGCAACGGGCATTCTTGCTGCCCCAAAAGAGAACTTTTGCTCCTTTTAACTCTTCACAAAGAGCCTGGAGCGATGGCGAACCCCCTTCTTTTTTTTCAAAAGTAAACGCCATTTGACATTTGCACCCAAAAAAAAAAAACGGAAGACCACATTGCAAACTGAGCTTGCAATCCTGACTAGCACTCTTGTTGTGCCAAAGGAGAACTTTTTGGTGTAGTTTAACCCTTCGCAAAAAGCCTGGCGCAATAGAGAACCCCCTCCTTTTTTTCCCCCCCGTAGTTAATTGCCATCTGACATTTGCATCCAAGTTAAAAATAAAAAATAAAAACTCCACATTCCAAACTAGACTCGCAAACCCGACGGAAATTTTCGTTGCGCTGAAACCCAATGCAAGGGGATTCTCGCTGCGCAGAAGAGAACTTTTGGTTCTTTTAACCCTTTGCAGAGAGCCTGGCATGATGGTGAACCCTCTTCTTGTTTTTTGGAAGGAATTGCCATTTGACATTTGCACCCATGAAAAAAAAAATGGAAAAAATAGTAATAAAAAAACTGAAAGGCCACATTGCCACCTAGACTTGCAAATCCAACAAGAATTCTAGTTGCAGCGAAAGATAACTTTTTGGTCCAGTTTAACCCTTCATGGAAAGTCTGGCGCATTGGTGAACCCCTCCTTTTTTTTTGGAAGTTGCAGCGAAAGATAACTTTTTGGTCCAGTTTAACCCTTCATGGAAAGTCTGGCGCATTGGTGAACCCCTCCTTTTTTTTTGGAAGTTGCAGCGAAAGATAACTTTTTGGTCCAGTTTAACCCTTCATGGAAAGTCTGGCGCATTGGTGAACCCCTCCTTTTTTTTTGGAAGTTAATCACCATTAGACATTTGCATCCAAGTAAAAAAAATAAAAATAATAAAATTTGAAAGACCACATTGCAATATAGACTTGCAAACACAAGGAGAATTCTTGTTGCGTCGAAAGAACTTTTTTTGGTACGGTTTAACCCTTCATGGAAAGTCTGGCGCAATGGAAAACCCCTCTTGTTTTTTCGGAAGTTAATTGCCATTTGGAATTTGCATCCAAGTAAAAAAAAAAATAATAAAATTTGAAAGACCACATTTCAGACTAAACTTGCAAACCCAATGAGAATTCTCGTTGCGCCGAAAGAGAACTTTTTTGGTCCGGTATAACCCTTCATGGAAAGCCTGGCGCAACGGAAAACCCTTCTTGTTTTTCAGAAGCTATTTGTCATTTGGCATTTGCATCCAAGCAAAAAAAAAAAAAATAATAATAATATAATACAAATTTAAAGACCACATTGCAGACTAAACTTGAAAACCCAATGAGAATTCTAGTTGCGCCAAAAGAGAACTTTTTGGTCCAGTTGAACATTTATGGAAAGCCTGGGGCAATGGAAAACCCCTCTTGTTTTTCAGAAGTTATTTGCCATTTCGCATTTGTATCCAAGCAAAAAAAAAAAAAAAATAATAACAATATAATAAAAATTTAAAGACCACACTGCAGACTAAACTTGCAAACCCAATGAGAATTCTCGTTGAGCCGAAAGAGAACTTTTTTGGTTGGGTTTAACCCTTCGTGGAAAGCCTGGCGCAATGGAAACCCCTCTTGTTTTTCGAAAGTTATTTGCTATTTGGCATTTGCATCCAAGCAAAAAAAAAAAAAAATATAATACAAATTTAAAGACCACATTGCAGACTAAACTTGAAAACCCAATGAGAATTCTCGTTGAGCCGAAAAATAACTTTTTTGGTCCGGTTTAACCCTTCGTGGAAAGCCTGGCGCAACGGAAAACCCCTCTTGTTTTTCAGAAGTTATTTGCCATTTGGCATTTGCATCCAAGCAAAAAAAAAAAAAATCAAAAATAATAATAGTAATATAATAAAAATTTAAAGACCACACTGCAGACTAAACTTGCAAACCCAATGAGAATTCTCGTTGAGCCGAAAGAGAACTTTTTTGGTCCGGTTTAACCCTTCATGGAAAGCCTGGCGCAATGGAAAACCCCTCTTGTTTTTCGGAAGTTATTTGCCATTTGGCATTTGCATCCAAGCAAAAAAAAAAAATAAATAATAATATAATACAAATTTAAAGACCACATTGCAGACTAAACTTGAAAACCCAATGAGAATTCTCGTTGCGCCGAAAGAGAACTTTTTTGGTCCGGTTTAACCCTTCATGGAAAGCCGGGCGCAATGGAAAACCTCTCTTGTTTTTCAGAAGTTATTTGCCATTTGCATCCAAGCAAAAAAAAATAAAAAATAATAATAATAATGTAATAAAAATGTAAAGACCACATTGCAGACTAAACTTGCAAAACCAATGAGAATTCTCGTTGCGCCAAAAGAGAACTTTTTTGGTCTGGTTTAACCTTTCATGGAAAGCCAGGCGCAATGGAAAACCCCTCTTGTTTTTCGGAAGTTATTTGACATTTGCATCCAAGCAAAAAAATAATAATAATAATAATATAATAAAAATGTAAAGACCACATAGCAGACTAAACGTGCAAGCCCAATGAGAATTCTCGTTGCGCCGAAAGAGAACTTTTTTGGTCTGGTTTAACCTTTCATGGAAAGTCTGGTGCATTGGTGAACCCCTCCTTTTTTTTTGGAAGTTAATTGCTATTTGCATCCAAGTAAAAAAAAAAAATATATATATTAATAAAATTGAAGGACCACATTGCAAACTAGACTTTGCAAACCCAACGAGAATTCTCGTTGCGCCGAAAGAGAACTTTTTCTCTGTTTAACCCTTCACAGGATGCCTGGAACGATAATAAAACGCCTTCGGTTTTTTTTTCTTTTTTTTCCTTTCGGAAGTTAATCGTTCTGTAAGAAAAACAAAAAGCGTTTCCGAATGTCACTGAAAGGGTGAAGAAAGGTCAGAGTGACAAATCCCCCCCCTGGGGTGGGGTGGGGAGGGGGGTAAGGGAGGGCAGGAGTAGAGAAAGGCTGGGGCTTGGAGCCATTGTTGTTCTTATCAGAGGAAGAGGGAGAAGCTTGATTGACAGCTGGAAATGTGATCCTGTGAAAGAGACACACAGCAAAGGGGAGGGAGAGAGAGAGAGAGGAGAGGGAGAGAGAGAGATGGATCAGTTTGGATAGGAGGCCCCTGGAGGAGAAGAGGAGGAAAAGCCACACAATCCAGCTCTGTCAATGCAGATTACAGCTTGCACAGGGGGAAGTGCTTGCTAATAATTAATGTTTTTTATTCAATTTGGAGGGAGTACTCTGAAGCTAGTCACAATCAGGTGGGTCTTTTTTTTGCAACTTTTTTTTTTCCCCCAGTAATGTTGCTCTCCCTCTGTTTGATAGTAAGCTTTGATTGCATTGCAATCCCTCTCTCCTTTCCTCTCTCCCCTCTCTCTCTACTCCCGTTAGGTGCATTGCAAGTCTTGTTCATCGCCATTACTAGTTGTTGCACACGTTTGCAAATCACAGATCTCCACTTGCAGCCTGGGGGGGAGGTGTAGATATACAAAACAGCTCAAGACTTCCGCTTCCACTGTTTATATTTGCAAGTTTGTTTATTTTATTTCATTTATTTTTTTTTTATTTTTTTTTTTATTTTTATTTTTTCTCTCTACCCTTCTCCTGAGCTGTTAGCCATCCTCATGCAAATGTAGTTCGGGGGGCACTAGAGGGAATTTTTATGAATGAGATCAGGGGGAAGGTTGATTAGCTATGCAAATGCAAGCCTTTCATTCATGCTTTTTTTTTTTTTTTTTTTTTTTTTTTTTTCTTTCTTTTTTTTTTTTTCCTTCCTAAAGCCATTTTGCTCCCTGGAGGTTGCTGAAAGCCCAGATTCAGAGGAAAAAAACAGACGATAAATGAGCTCGATACCCCTTTTCTGACTTAAGATTTGCGTAAAATCTAAGGGGATGGACGGATTTTACGACCAGCAAGTGCCTTACGTGGTCACCAATGTGAGTCTTGAGAAAAGTTTCTTGATTGTACCTAGAAGGGTCACTGTTGCTCATTAGAAAGAAAGGAAAGTTTTCTATCTGTATTACTGTGCTAACTGCACTTTATTAAAGTGTTTTTTTTTTTTTTATTGGCTTAGGCCCCTTTAATACCTTTTGTAGACTCTCAGCTTGACTACCTCCCTCTGTTTTTATGCTTTTATTTATTTTTTTTTATTATTTTTTTTTTTTTTATTGGTTGAATTAGATGGACTTATGTCTTTTTTCAACCTGATTAACTATGTAACTATCTCGTTTAATTTGTATGTAGTAAATATAAGTTATCTTTGTCGTGCAATTGCTGCTGCACCTAGCTCTACATTACAGCGGGGGTTAATAAGGCTTTTATGAGCTAGGACTGGCTTGCACACTGGATTTTTTTTTCCTTTTGAGGTTATTTATGGGTTTTGTACGTCTGTGGTTCCTACGATGGCAGGGAGAGGTGTGCAGGTCTTGCATGGTTTAGTTGACTTTGTCTCAAAACAGTGATTCTTCTGCTGTTTTTAGAATACGAGTGGGAGAGTTTGCCACGAGAGGACAAGCAACACCAGAAAAAGAAAGTTTTTGAGCAGAGACCTGGCTCATGATTCAGAAGGTGAGAGCTGTGACGCACTCTTTGGAATATATATAATTTTTTTTTTTTTTCCCCAACTATCTGAATCCTCTTCTAAAATAACAACGTAGTAATCTTATTGCCAAGGGTAACCTACGTCGGTAATTAAGACAATGGAGACTTTTTACTGCTGGTGAACCACAAGTCCCAGCAACGTTTTTAGTGAAAACCCTGCTACATCTTGGTAATTTTATAGCCATAGGGTAAACTGTTTATCTACGTTGGTAATTGCTAGGACAGTCAAGTCTTTTGCTGTTGGCGAAGTCCCAGCAACATTTTCAGAGCAAAGCCCACTGTGTCCTGCTAGGTCTTCTACTTGGTCATCTTCCTACCCATTGGTACATGTCAAGGATTGACAGTCTTCCTACCTTAGGGTAAACTGTTCCTCCTATGCCAACGATCCCTAAGTCAATCCAACCTGTCTGCTGCTGGCAAACCACACGTCCCAGCAACATTTTCATAGCAAACCCCACTGTGCCCTGCTAGGTCTACTACTTGGTCATCTTCCTACCATAGGGTACATGTCAAGGATTGATAGGACAATCCAGCTGTTTGCAGCTGGTGAACCACAAGCCAGAGCAAACCCCATCGTTCCCTACTACGTCTACTATTTGCTAGTCTTCCTACCTAAGGGTAACCTGTTCCTTGATGACAACAATCCCCAAGTCAATCTATCCGGTCTGCTGCTGGCAAATCACAAGTCTCAGCAACATTTTGAGAGCAAACCCCATCGTGCCCTGCTATGTCCACTACTTGGTCATCTTCCTACCATTGTTTACACTTTGTCAGGGATTGCTAGGACAATCCAGACTTTTCTTGGTGGTGAACTACAAGTCCAAACAACATTTTCCGAGCAAACCCCATTGTGCCTGCTAGGTCTACTACTTTTGTAGCCTTTCTACCATAGGGTAAACTGTTTCTTTTAAGTCAACCATTCCCAAGTCAATCCAGCCTGTCTACTGCTGGCGAATCACAAGTCCCAGCAACATTTTTAGAGCAAACCCCACTGCTGGTGAACCACAATTCCCAGCAAGATTTTCAGAGAAAACTCCATCGTGCCCTGCTAGTTCTACTACTTGGTAACCTTCCTACCATAAGGGAAACTGTTCATCTATGTCAACAATTGCTAAGTTAATATAGCCTGTCTCCTGCTGACGAACCACAAGTCCCAGCAAAGTTTTTAGTGCAAACCCCACACATGCCCTGCTATATCTACAACTTGTTAATCTTTCAACTGTAGGATAAACTGTTTTATCTACATTATTAATTGCTAGGACAGTCCAGTCTTTTGCTGCTGAAAAACTGTTCATCTATGTCATCAATTGCTAAGTCAATCTAGTCTGTCTTCTGCTGGCGAACCACAAGTCTCAGCAACATTTTCAGAGCAAACTCAATGGTGCCCTACTGGGTCTACTACTTGCCACCATAGTGTAAACTGTTCATCTACATCGCCAATTCCTAAATTAATCTAACCTGTTTGCTACTGGTGAACCATAAGTCCAAGTAACATTTTCAAACCCCATTGCGCCATGCTGGGACTTGAAGTTCTTTCATGTTCCTCAGGTTCCTCGGGTGGTGGGCTGCTCTGATCTTAGTCTCTAGCGCCTAAGCTGAAATAAACTACATAGACTAAAAAGTGTTTTATTTTTGGCACTTTTTAATAATTTTTATAGTATTTGGCATCTACATTTGCCTTCTGGACACTGACTGAGTTGAGGTTGAAATATATGTCTTGGTACCCTAAAAAAGCAAAGTATAAGGTGCAAATCACTGTAGCTTGGTACAAAGGAGTTAACTTAATAAAGGCAAACAGGCTGTTGACTTTGCAAGGAAACTTCCACTTGTCTTACTGAATGGGGTGAAGCTTGGTTGACTTCTATCGTCCAATGATGTACAAGCAAACAGTACTGTCGGTTTTATTTTCAAAACATGTGATTGCTTATTCTATGAAAAGTGAATTTCCATCTCAATGATGGGATTTCCAAATTCCCAAAGTGACCAGCCTATTTGCCTTTAGTCAAGCAGCCCCATAGGGTCACCTGTAGTCCTTCACCAGTTTGGTGTGTTAACCATATGTTGACTTAGACATCCAAGACTTATTATCCTTGCCACAGCACCAACCTCTTCCAAAGCGTTGTACAAGGTGAAGCCACATAGGTGGCTGTAGAATATGTTGTGCTTATAGGAGGGACAGGAGTTGTCTTAAAGGTTGGATCGGGAAAAAAAAAATTGAAGATCTTCTCCTAGAACATACAATGTATCAAAATTTAAATTTATTAAACTTTGTCTTTCTAGAACTCTTTCAAGATCTGAGTCAGTTGCAAGAGACGTGGCTTGCTGAAGGTAAGAGAGGCCAAAATGGTTGGAGAGGGGCGAAAAATAGAAAAATAGAAAAATAGAATTGGGGGGGGGGGGGGGAAGAGAGAAAGAATGAAAGAGAAAGGAGGAGAGAGAGAGAAGTACTGAACTTGCTGTCTTAATGTTCAGCCCAATTAATTGAGCTTTAAAAGAGCCACCTCAAGTGTCGTGCATACATTAGAGGCTGTGATGAGTTTGTCTTTGGGGACTTGGGAGCTGCTCTATCCAGTGTCATCACAAATTACTAGGAGAGGTTGCTTCCAGCACACAATCACATCTGCTTTTGGCCAGAACTGGTGCTGCACGACTTGAGGTTCTTGTCAGCCTGTCTCTCTCTCTCACTCTCTCTCTCTCTCTCTCTCTGCTCTCTGTTCAATTTTTTTTTTTTTTGATTGCAATTGATCAGCTTTATATCAGTGCTCCTCAAGAGACTGCATCACACAAGCAGCGCAGGGCAAGAGGCAGCTGTCTTATTTCCATCAGCACACATGATCCGGTGGCGTTCTACCAGAGTAGCTTTCTGATGGCACAATCTGCTCTCATTGAGTTCACTAGGACGGGATGCTTCAAGAATTGAGTGCAAGTGCCTTCTTCCCACCTTGCTCTCAGCACAGGACCCTAGGTGTGTATGGAATGGTTGGAAAGGGCATCTGATGGCAGCTGGATTTTGTAGAGTTATTTTAATTTTTTTTTTTTTTTAATTGCATGTTTATGTATACATTTTATTTTTTAATAATACTTTTATTGAGACATATTTTATGTATATGAATTACAAGAGTGTAGGATTTTATACGTGCCTGGACAAATTTTATTGTATGTATGACTTTTATATATAATTTAATTTTTTGAAAAATATAAAACCGCAAGTTGAATATACATATGTTTATTTCACTTTGTTTCTTATTGCTGCTTTTGGGTAGGGTTGGCGTAATCCCAAGCACATTTCATTGATGTTTCTGCTCATTTTCTTACTACATGTGTCGGCTACTGATACTTTTTCAGCATTACTCTTGTTTAGGTTTTTTTTTTTTTTTTATTTTTGCAGAGGAAAATGTGCTATGACTTCCATACCATGATGTTGCATACAGTATTACTGTATTCTACTGACAGGTTTCGGTACACTGCTATGTGTAGTATGGAAGAGTTTAGTTGACTTATTTTGTTTATGTGCATACTTTTTTTTTTTTTTTCTAACTCTAAGTTATTCTTTGTTTGACTTTTGGCTCCTACATGGATAGTAAGGGGTGGCTTAATAATGTACTTTACGTACTAGCATGTCTCTAGAATGTGTTATTATGTAAATTGTGATTATTGTGGTGGAAAGTGGACAAGTATTTTATTATTATTATTATTATTATTATTTTTTTTTTTTTGTGTGTGCTTGTAAGACTTGCAATATGGGGCACTTTTGTGGACAGTAACTTTCTCAGTTTGTCTATAAACAATTGTACAGGATGGAGCAGATGCTATGAATTGTTCCCGTCCAGCATCCAATCCTTTCTCCCCATTTAGCTTGTCATCACTTCTTTTATTTTGCATCCATTATTTAATTTATAGCACAAATGAAATCATCCAGCAATTTGGATGCCATGTTTTACAGCGTAGCTTTCTCAACTGAGCAGTATGTGGCAATACTTTTTATTTATTTATTTATTTTATTTATTTATTTTTGATGCTGTAATGTTATTGGGAAAAATAATACTTTTTTTTTTTTTTTTTAAGCAACTGTGAGGATTTGGAAATGTAATGAACAATATATTATGAAGTGGCATGTTGAAATTATTTTTTTTTTTTCTAGTATGATATAAGATTACACTTAGCACGGTTCTTGGTTGAGTTGTCGGCACACGGATGAATCAGAAATCCGGTTTGGAACGCCAGGTGTCAAAGTACCTGTCGAGACAGGTTCTTCTATTAAAAGTGCCAGAAGTTGTAAATATTTGAACGGCTCGGAGGCTAGTGTTTTTATTATTACTTTTGTCTCTCGGTTGGAAATACTACTCCTCTATTGTTTTGGACAGAAACGTTAGGTTGTTTTGGTTAAGTCTTCACGAAAATTTAATTCTTCTGGAGCAGATGCTCTAACTGGATGACAATTTTTTTTTTTTTTTTTTGTCTTAAAAAGGTTAGCCTGTTCCAACTATGACTATGAAGCTGTGGTGTGTTGTGTATTTTAGAGAGTTGTGGTCATTCATTTTTTTTTTTTTTTCTCTTTTCTTTCTCGGACTACTGTACTTCTTCCTTTTTTTTTTTTTTTTTTTTTTTTGGCGTGTTTTAAGAATTTTGGGCCCACTTAAAATATTTTGGGACATTGCAATGTAAAAATGTAAAGAATTCTTACTTTGGCATCCCCATCTTTATTCATTGTTTGGCCAATATCCCTTCAAAGTTCTAAACTCAATGCTTGTGTGCCTAACATCCGTTGCAGATCTTCAGTTGTTTGTTCTTGTTGGGCTGGATTTTCAAACTTTTTGGGCTTACCGCTATCATGTCTGTTTAGTGTTTTTAATGAATCTAGTAGAGCATATGAAGCATATTTTGTATAAGTTGCTCTTTAAGGCACAAATGTATATCTTGTGATACATGGCCATTGCTTTTGTCAGTGTTTTAGGGGTAAGTGTTCAAGTTCCAGTAAAAATTACAATTCTTTAATTTGCAAGATTTAACCATTTTCCAGTGGTTGTAGGAGAAGATTGGCTTGGTGGTCTGTACCGTATGAATTATTATTATTTATTTATTTTTTTTTTTTTAACACGTGACTCTTTGGTGTCATAGTCAACATCCTCTTCAACACTGTAACCTTTGTCACCACCTTTTGGGATTAAAACAATTACAATTGGGTTCTATGGTTATTGAGCCTTTTTTTTAATTTTTTGTAAAACAGAAAAGCATCAGGTCTCTGGCTACTTTAAAATTGTTTGAATAATTCTGGGTTGGGCTAACTACCCCCAAAAACTGAAACAGTTTTTGAGCCTCTGTAAGTTAAGCTCTACATTATACAATTTTCTTATTCAATTTCCTTTAGATTTACCTTCAGCTATGTAGTACAAGGGCCTTGGCTGACTGCATACAAATTGAAAGTGTTAAGGTTTGACCTCGTATTATATGGTTTTGGTAAATCTTGGAAAATTGTACAAGAAAATTAGTATAGTGTTTGGCCAGCCTTAGTATGTTGGTATGCATGTAGTGCAGTATCCCATCAATATTAGCTGATGTGCTGTTCAGTGATTTGTTCTTAACTAGAACAGGCAGACTTTTATTATTTGACTGCATCTCCAATTTTATTTTGTATTTTTCTCCCCATGATAACATTTCCTGTTGACAGATGGGGTATCACTGAAGTTAAGTTACTGAGCATTTTATCTAAGAAACATCTGAATTGCTTGATGCCACCTGGTTCAGTGCTCTGTGTTCCCGTCCCGTTCCCTAAGTTGTGTTCTGTTTATTTTCTGCTTGGTGGAAACACATAATGAGGGTTTGAAAGCAACTGGAAAGTCATTGGCGTATTCAGTAACAGTACAAAGGGCAGTCTTGTGCATTAACAGTAGTAATCAGATTTCATTCATCTTCCCAGCTATTGGTTGCGTTGAGTTTCTGCACCCCCCCCCCCCCCCCGGCTTATGCCGTTATTGAAGAAGCCCCATGGTGGCAGTTTTGCTTGTAAGCCTAGGCAGTGACTAATGGTTGATGCTTATAATGGATAACCTAGCAATATCCTGGTTAGGGGAGGTGGGTTGGTCCAACATGACAGGTGCTTGACCAAGACTTTAAATCGGATGTAGCAGGCTTACATGGCAACTCCACTGCTACCTTTTAGGAAAGGATGAAATTACATTCTCTCAAAACACTTGAAAGTTGTTGGTAAGTTTCTCTGCAAACCACAGTATCTGTGATTTGCAATAACACCGTCTGTTTTAGTTTTAAAAAGAGAAAAGTTTAGTTTTAAGGAGAAAAGCATTAGCAATCCAAATCAAGTTTATTTAATGCAATTATAGTTTCTGTAGCCAGAGGTTAATAAATACAGACATCTTATTTTTTTGTGTTATATTATCCCTCTAGATTTCGCCTGCTGCTAAGACCCCCACCCCTTCTCTCTAAGGTGCTGCTAAGTTTTTGGGTAAAGATTGAAACTTAGGCTGGCTATACATTTCAAGTATCTTGTACAACCGTCCTTTAGATTTTCCAAAACCATATAATATGAGGGTAAACCTAAACAATTTCAATGTGTATGCCATCAGGCAGGCCCTTGCACTGCATAGCATTCTAACAGGAAATTAAATAAGCCATTTGCTAAATTTATGGCCAGCTTAAGGTTGTTGTTGTTGTGGTTTTTTTTTTCTTGTTTTTTTTACTTTGGTTTTTATGGTAGAAAAATCATTTAGGACATTCTTGTAGCTGTTGTGCAATGCAAGCCTCCCGTAAGTAATTCTGTCTGTGTGTTATGAACTATACAGTGCAGGGTCATTTGGTTAATATTATATTTATTTTTTTTATTTGGTTATGCAACCCCTGTTTTTTTTTTTTTTTTTTTTTCATTGTATGTCATTACATTGTATGTAATACTGACATATAATCACACACATAGGTTGGACTTGATGGACTTGTGTCTTTTTTCGACCTCGCCTACTACGTAACTATGTAAAAGTTTAAATGGCAGGGAATTATGGTTCAGGAGGAACTTACTCCTTCTTTGTTCCAGCTGGTCATTTTAATTTTTTTTTTAATGATTTTGTATAGATATGTAAACTTTGCAGGGGTACAGCTTAGGCTAGAGCAAACCCTTGGGGCAGCCACCAAAATACCAATTTGCAACCCCAATGGCAGGGATACAGCTTGGGCTAAAGCAAACCATTTGGGCAGCCACCAAAGTACCAATTTGAGACACATCTCATACTTATGCATGTATTGATACTTTCTAGATTCTTGTCCTAAAGATTGTCAAGGCTAAGGTAAACCTAAAAACCAGGTAGCCTAAAAGAAATTCTGAGCCATTGGAAACATCTGCTGCCATTTAGTCTAAACTGACCAGCTCCTGACCTATAAACTTTATGATCTACCAGAAGAATAGTGTCACGGTATAATGGCAGAACTTGACATTGTGGCTCTGATGTGCCCTATTTGGTGCAATATTTGCCATGATGCAACCAATCCTGGTGAAAGAAATAACGGCAAAAGTTCTTGGGTCTGGTCAAAGTTTTGAAACCTGTTTGTCTCCTGTGCAGTCAGATCATTCGGGATCTGGGCAAGGGTCATTTTGATAAGGAGGGTACAGCTTCTAGAAAGAAACAGATCTTTTAATTGTTTGTTTTTTGTCTGGTTTTTTTTGGTTAGAGATCTGCTCCTCTCCAATTCATCCTTCTTAGGTTGGCCAAGCATAGATCTACTTGTTGGTGCTGGTGGCAGGTGGTGAATGATCTGGTCTTAGCACCTGCTTGGACCTGCCCAATTCACCTAGCATATGAAGTGTTGTTATCTTGCCTATACAGTTAGTCCCCTACATACGAACCTTCAAGTTGCGAACTATCAAAAATACGAACATATGTTTGCATGTCCAGTCGTGTGAGTTTGTTCACTATTATGGTGGTTGTGTACTTTTTTTCACCTTAAACTTTTTCCATAAATTATTTGTGTAAAATGTGTTACAAACCTATTATAGTAATTTATTGGGCCGATTGTGTTGGTTGTTTACCTAGGCTAACTTTGTTGGTTGGACTTAAAAACAAATTGGACTTAAAAATGTGCTCTCGGAATGGAACTTATTCATATGTAGGGGACTTACTGTATAGAAAAGGGAATGCCCAATAAATAGCGGCCTTGATTTTTATTTCCATGATTTCTCTTATATAGATCTTTAGATGGACCTCATTTAGAATACTGTCCAGGTCTGAAGACCTCACTTACAAAAATATATTAATAATAAGACAGAGCGAGTCCAGAAACGTGCAACAAAAATGGTGAAAGGTCTGAGGGATAAAACATATTAGGAGAGATCCGTAGTAAATTCAAGCCAAATTCAACTTGGTGTAGTCTATAAAATGCAAATCTTTATTGGCTACATACTAAAACACACTGGTAACAAGCTAACGCGTTTTGGCTGTAAGAGCCTTCCTCATAGCATAGATATTAGGAGGTGACCTCGGGAACTTAATATGTACAGTCTGGAGGAAAGAAAGGGGAGAGACATGATTGAAACCTTTAAATACATCAAGGATGATGGATAAGGCTCAGGAGGGCAGTATTTTCAATATGAAGCCAAGATCAAGAACTTGGGGACATGACCTCTAACTAGCAGGAGGAAAGTTCAAAACGAATCTTTAGAAAGTATTATTTTACCGAATGGGTAGTGGATGCTCGGAAAGACTTCCAGCAGAAGTAGCGAGTCAGCCAACAGTAAGTGGATTCAAACATGTTTGGCAGGAAAAAGACAAAGTGGTCCATCAAATCTGCCCCATTTTATTTATATATATATATATATATATATATATATATATATATATATATATATATATATATATATACACACACACACACACACACACACACACACACACACACACACACACACACACACACACACACACACACACACACACACACACACACACACACATTATTTGGGATCTGGGCAAGGGTCATTAGATAGAAAGAGAGAGATAGATAGATAGATAGATAGATAGATAGATAGATAGATAGATAGATAGATAGATAGATAGATAGATATGGGGAAGGATTGATGGACCACTTGGTCTTTTTCAGGCCACCATTCATCTATGTTTCTATTAAAGATTTTGCAGAGTAAGTTTTTAAACTTATAAGGTAACACCTAACAATGTCTGGGGTACAACATCCGTAGACTGTAGAAGATTGTCACCTACCATGGACTTTATTTATTTTATAACTACACATTTGTTGGATCGTCTCTTGAAATATCCTTTTTTTTTGGGTGTCTATGTACACATTAGATATTTGTAATGTCCTGTAAGAAGTTGCCTTTACTTTGTATATTGCTCTGTTTTTTATTTCGTTTTTCAATGTTTTTTATTGAAATTTTCACAAAGAATAAAGCATTTTCAAGGAATTGTACCAAGGTTGCAAATGCTCCACAATATATGGATTGCATATGGATAACATCATAATACCCAAGCAGAGAGAAAAATTGCTCTGTTTCATAATCATGTATTTTTTTTTTTTTTTCTTGTTCCTCAAATTATCTCACCAGCTTTACTTTGCAAACAGAAAACAAACCTAGCTGTGTTTTTTTTTTTTTTACGTAGTAAATTCAAGTTGGCATTTTTACGCTTTTCTGCAGGTTCTCAGGAAGGGTGTGATGCTGAAAAGCTGTGTGGTTGAACCACATGGTGGACTGTGTGAGTGTTTTGTGAATGGAGGAGGAACTCTAGCCCTGATTGCTTGTCTCGAGAAACTGTTTAGGAGATCAGCTGTCTCATTCACTGGCAGAAAGAGTGACTCATACATCTTCTGTCTTGTTTGGCTGCGGGTCATTGTTACAGTGGATAGAACTCATTTTAATTAAATCGCTAACCCTTTGTGTTCTGACTGACAGAGGTGTGTTTTGGGTTTCTTAGAATCCCTAGTGTATAAAGAAAAAGCGAAAAAAAAATAAATAAAAAAAATAAAAACATCTTTTGAAAGCACCTTAGACAGTGTCAGCCATTTGCTTGGGGTCTTCACAAATCTTCGCAATCTGCCTTGCTATTTTTCATTCTGTTGATTTAGTAAATGCATGACATCTTGGGGGTGGGCTGGAGCTGGCACGTAAATGTTAATACAGCTCCCATCTCCACCTCCGCAGCCACTAATAATAAAGGAAAAACAGGCTTCCGATTCTGTCTCCAAATAGCTATTAGCAAACATTATATTATTGTATGTGGGTCTTTACAATGAACTGCTAGGCTTGCATGTGAGATGTCTGTTTTCCAAGTGTTGAAAAAAAAAATACTGTTGTGTTTTTTTTTTTTTTTTTTTTTTTTTTTTACTTTGTTTTACGGATTGAGCGATAAAAGAGAGCTTTGATATGACAGTGCAAAGTGCAGTAAGCTATATCAACCAGTCAAAAATGACTTTCTGAGGTCTGGCTACAGCAAACTAAAATTTTATTGGCTGCTAGAAGTTTTTGTACTTCAAAGTATTTCTGTTCCAATCCACTTACTAGCTTAGGACGACATGAGAAAGTTCAGGGAGCAATGTCGAGTGATCAGAAATCCTCCTTTTAAAGTTTGTCGGACGCTTTAAACTGCTGAACGATGACACCGTTTGCAGTGGTTTACTGTGTGTCTTTGCTGTTTACATAACTAAATAAGCCCCTTAAATTGCTGGTGTTGCCTAATAGGTGTTTTGCTTTATATGCATTTAACATGGCCAATGAGTAGGTATCCAGCTTGGGTAGCATCAGAAGGCAGCCATGTTAGGATGATCCTATTGTTGAGAAGTCTGATTCTGCAAATTAAGGCAGAACTATTAACGGTATGGACACCTGAGCAGGCATGTTCATGGTAAGGGGAAAGTGTTGACATCTGAGCAGGCATGTTCATTGTATGGAGAAAGTATGGACACCTGAGCAAGCATGTTCATGTTAAGGAGGAAGTGTGGACACCTGAGCAGGCATGTTCATGGTAAGGAGAAAGTGTGGATACCTGGGCAGGCATGTTCATGGTAAGGAGGAAGTGTGGAGAGATGCCTCTAACACTGGCTTATCTTGGGTGACACCGTAACAGCTCAACATGATTTCCTGACCAGTCTGATAAGTGTTTTTCACTGTGCCGGACAACCAGATGTGCCTACTGCCTATAAAATTAGCCATAACTTTTGTCCTCTGTACAGGGTCAAAATGAGTAATGACAGCAATAAATATCTTATTGACTGAAGTCAAGTGTCAAATGGTTTGGATGAAAAATGTGTCATGACCTCTTTTCACGTGCACAGTTCTTGCACAAATGCCAAGTGTATACATTTTTGGAAAGTAGAGGCAGTGTGTGCCACCACTGACAACAAATGACCCCTGGATACTTGTGCTTCTTTTGAGACCTGGATCCTGGGATTGTCCAGACTTCACCTTTTATGATTGCCCGCCTTTTAAATTAGCTGAATTTTGGGTTTCATCTTTGATGCTTTGAGCGTATGATCACATTTGACACTTGGGGTGTAACAGGAGCCCAAATTGCTGACTATTCAGATCCTAGCAGAAATTTGAGGGCCATTGCCTGCCCCTGCTACCACCGGTATATCTATGGAGTGGGATAAACCTGCACAGATAACCTTGGCAGACCTTTTTTCCTTATGACTAAATGTTGTTTTGGATTATTTCTGACAATACACTGTTGTTTTTCCAAGATATAACTGATGATGGGACATCGCATTAACATGCATTTCTGTTATTTTGAGTAGCTGAGGGTTCTTAAGATTTTTATTTTTTTTTTGTCTGTCATGATAATTAGATTTTGTTTGTTTCTGTTTGTTTCTGTCATCCTACTCCTTTCTTTAAATGTTTTGGGCCAGATCCTGTCAAATCCTAGAAGCCAGTTAGGCAACTGATGGTGCATACGTTTTTGGCGTATTTTCTATTATGAGTGGATGGCTGTGTGATTTAGCTCTTGCCTTCTAACTTTGGGTCCTGGGTTCAGTTCTCTTTCAGAAGATTGAGGAGCTTGTCTTTTTTGTGTAAGTTTCCTTTTGGTTCCTCTGGTTTTCTACAACATGCCAAAAATATACTGGTAGGTCAATCGACATCAAAACAAATTGGTCCAGTTTTGGTTTCGATATATATTGAACTTGATTCAATTTACACGTTTTTGCATTGCCATGAGTACTATAGAATATACTTATATACTGTTTTACTGTTTTTATATACTGTTTTTCTTCTTGTTATTGTCAAGAATATTGTTGTTCCTTGTATTTGTAAGAAAATAATATTTTGGACAATAAAAAATATATTCAACCGTAAACAAATTGGTCCCAAACTTATTTTTTTTTCTCTGCCATTACTGGTCTCCGAACACCATGAGAAAAAGCAAAAGTTTGGTACAAGTCTAAAAACCTGACTGCATGAAAACTGTTATGAAACGAAAAAAAATATAGGATAGAAAAGGCTATTGTTTGGTAACAGAATCCTCCAGCCTTTAGATTAAAAAAAAAAAAACCTTGTGGTTTCCATGATGCTTAGGTCCACACCATCTGGTAGGAGAATCCAGTGAACCCATGTTGATCAACCAAACTAAATATGCAGCCTTTGTAATAGTAAATGGTTTTCATGGGTCTGTTTCTGTACTATATGTATTATTTATTTTGGTAAACCCTTGATATACCTGGGCTGGACAAATCCTAGACGTCAGCATGCCATTTCTGTTGCAAGCCTTGTCAGCTCCTAGACTGGAGCCTGAATCGATCTTCTCATGCCGTGTCTCTATTGTTGCTAAGTTTCCCTGTATTCTCAAGTAATTAAAAAGATAAATAAAAAAGAGAATTTGCTACTTTTACTACTTTGTGTTCTGCTGCATTTTTACTGCTTGCTATTCTTTAGCAACCAAACTGGCAAGGCCCAAGACCCATAAACTCTCACAATCTTTGTAGGACGCTTTGTAGACTTATATCACAGTTATCATCAAATATTTGCTATGCTTACTGTAGACTAGAGAAAAGAAATGGTTTTCCTGGTGCTGAAGTTTTGTATAAAAAAAATTGTGAGTTTGAAGGACTCTATGCAGTGACTGGACCCTTCGTAGTTGGTACATGGATTGGTAGATCTATGATTCTTATTGAAGTTCTTTAGATCTGACCTTTTATAAACAAGAAAGGTTGGGACTTTAAATGAAACACCTCGGGGAGAGAGGCGTCTCCATCCCTTGTTTGGGTAATAGAAAGGGGGAATTGGGACTTTGAATGAGGCACATAAGGAACCGGATGCAGAAGTAAAACATTTATTGACCAATCATGTACATAACATAGTCGAAAAAAATGAGTATTACAGTAAACATGTTAAATTGGTGGAAAGACCGAGACCATTTAGATCTGACCTTGGCTGAAAAAAAAAGTGGAAAGGAAAGTGCAAAAAAAAAAACTAAACTGCTATCCTGAGTAGAATTATAATAAATTTCTTGAACTTGTCGGAAGCATCCTGGACATTAAAACTGGTAAAAGGTGGTTGCCATTGTTGAGGTTGTTACATGAGAGTCTACTCAAGTCATTGAGGGCTTGCAAGGTGTATGGTTGACGCAAAGTCTTGATGCTTTTCTTCTGATTTGTTTGTCGAAGTTATTAAGGTTTATTCGTGAAGGCCATTCAGTGTGCAAAGTGAATTTAAACCTGGACCCCAATGAGATTGCAGTTCACCGTACCCAGTGATAGATACATTCCATATATTAAGGATTGCAGAACTTTGCACCCAGAAGCTTTTTTTTTTACTCTGTATTCACTAAGTTCAGTATGTGATTGAATTTTTTTTTTTTTTTTTGTGTCCTCTGTCAATTTGGGGCAGCCAGGGCTCTCCCATCTGTTGCACTAAGCAAATGCAATAATGAAATACGCTAAGCTTGTGATTGGATACAGATACATTAATCTGTCTGTTAGTGCTTACTATACACGTTGGTTTCTTTCTGGCAGGGAAACATTTATTTGCTCATGTTTGCAAGTGCTATCTCTGCGTGCAATAGCTACAGGTAATCTGATATCCAGTTTTTGGGGGAACTACAAGTCCCTGTATGGCTGTTCAGGCCTGCTGGAACTTGTAGTTCTGCAGTGTTAGCAGGTGCGTAATGCAAATTGCAAAAGGTGCTGATTGGTCAGGCTGCAGTGCGGTAGCGCTTCTGTAGACACCAACGGGTTAATGCAAGGTACATCAGCATTTTTGTTTTTCATTATTGTGATTGATGATAATGTAGCCTAAGTATGATGCTGCATTTACCACTTGGCAGCTTTAACCCTCTTTGCGCTGCCCGTGTGCCTTGTTTCCCTTGCTCAAATTCATCACTCAGATGCTTGTTGGCATTTCCCAAAAATGCCAGTGCAATTTTTTTTTTCTTTTAAGGGGAATTATAGGGAAAATTTTGAGATTAAAATAATACCTAACAGCACCATGAAGTGCTAAATGTTTATTGACTGTCACCCCAGCCATTGATGGCTCAACTTTTTATTTACTGTTTTTATTTATTTTTTTTATTTTTTTTTATCCCTGTTAGTGATAATGTGGAAATTGCACACATTCAAGCATTCTGTGTTATTTTTTATTTTAAGTCATTAGGACCAAACCATGTAGAATTTAAAACAGTTGATAAAAATAAAGTTAAAAGCTTTGGAAAAAAGCCCCGTTTCCATAGCTTTTTTAATTTAATTTTTTTTTTTTATTTAACCATTTATGCTACACGTCTCTCTATTCAGCTGCAAAGATGAATTGAGATATTTCTTGTGTAAACAAAAGGTTTATTTATTTTTAGTTTTTTTATTTTCAACAGTATAGTCACAGAGTTGCTGCAAATTCGGCCAAATTACAAAAAGTTGTTTTATTTGATTAATAATGATTTGTGCCATTTTCTGACAATGTATAGTTGTATGCAGAATTAGGGGCACCCATAGGCCTTGTCCCCTGTCTCTTCGTACTTGAGAACGCTCCCTTTGGAGAAACTTGGCCTCTTCAAAATGTTTCTTGAATTCACCCAACAGTCTATCTTGGTTGACTCTCTTTTTTTTTTTTTTTTCTCGTTCTCCTTTGCACAGTGCTTCCAGTCAAGAAATATTCTTAGGTTGTCTTTGCGTGTGCTGAAAATTTCACATCGAACCACAAACTTTTGATAACTGACCATAATTCAAGCAAATTAGTAGTAATAATGTGTTAAAATTGGCAGACATGTGTAATGTTTATTTCTCGTAGAGGTCATGCTCCTGCTTCAAAAAAGTCATAAAAAGTATGTTATTTGTTTGGGGGCGCACATACTTTTTTGTGTTCATCTTTTAGTGATTGAAATTGTCAATGTCCAGTGACATAAATAATACTATATTATAATTATATTATTAAAATTATAATAATATATTATTATTTTAGAATATATGGAAATATGTGTGTATGTGTGTATATATATGTGTGTGTGTATGTGTATATATATATATATATATATATATATATATATATATATATATATATATACACTATTGTGTATATGTATGTGTACAAATAAAATAAAGAATACATTAGAGAAAGAGAGAGAGAGAAAAAATATATATATAAATAATGTGTTACTAGTAGGAATAAAATTTATAGCAGGAACCTTTTAATTTATTTTTTCTATTCTTTCAACTAGATGATTTTTTTTTTTTTTTTGTGGTTGTGTATGTTTTTTTTTTTTTTTTTTTTTCAACCTGACCAGCTTTGTAACCTTGCAACATAGCAATAACATGATACAGTTTAGGGATAATGAGGAGGGGATTAGTATTACCCCTCTCAACAACTTTTTGTTTATTTAATTCCAACTTTTAATCAAACGTTTCTGAAAAAAAAAAAAATCCCACTTTATTTTTGATCTGCCAAAATAAATATTTAAGATTTGAGTTCTGACCGAACAGGAAACAAGTAGCCTTATGTGACAATTATTGAAATTTCTACAGCACACCTACATTTAGCATGAGAATTAAGAGAAATAAAATAACTTTTTTCATGCGTTTCACTCCCACCGATTTGGCGTACACCTCTGTCTTCTGCGTACAATAGGATCGCATAACGTCTGAAGGACAAACATTTGCTACATCAATACAATAGTTGCACAATAACCCCTTTTCATTTTCCTGGTTTTACTAGCTAAATACACAGAGAGGGTACACAAACACTGAACAATAGGCAGTTTGTGGCTGTTTTACATATGTGTACAGTGCACAATTTCATTGCAGGCCTAGTGCAGATCACTGGTTGCTTGTGTGCTAAGGGCAGCTATGCTTTGCATGTGGTTTTTGGAATTGATTTTAGTCTCGAGGACTAAATACTATGTTTTATATGTATAGTGGAATCCGTGTTGTACTTTCAGACATGCAAGATTGATATATTCAAATCCTACCCTATTATTTTTTTTATTTTTTTTGCAACCTACTGGTAGTGTGTGAGTGTTTGTGTGTATGTAAATAATAAAAAAAAATATATATATATATATATATATATATAATATTAATTATCGGGAGATCCCTTTCAGAACCCTGCCCAAAGCATACCTCCCAATCTTCTGAGAAGGGAAAAAAATTACCCCTCTTAACAGAATAGATTAGGGCCGGCTTTGCACCTGTGTGTTGTGTTTTACCGCAACACTTGGCACCATATGTGGTGTGTTGCAGTGCCATTCAATGCACAAGTACAGTAGGTACTAACATGCTGCACTCCAGCATATGAAATTGCCAAAAAAAGGCACCAGTCATGTTTTCCTCGTTGACTTGTGTTGGCAGCCCAGTCTTTATGAATGTATGGTCTTAATGCAACCCACTGTAATAAAATAGACCATCAAGAAGAAGCTAAGGATATACACCTTGTCTGCACCCACGCTGCAAGTTTTTTGCATGTTTAGGTCTGGGGGGGGGACAAAAAAGATTTACTTACCCGATCCTCCACTCTTCCTCGCTGCTAGACCGGTCCTCACAGCCTCTCCTCCCCTATGCTCCAGCGGTATAAAGGCCTGAAGTGATCAAGACCAAAGCGGTGTCCAACGCTCTACACCGGATGTGTTGATGCCAAGGGACAGTCCGCCACTCGAGTGTGGGGGAGCGCCATTTGCTGGGTGAAGCAGGGGATCTCCCCCTGGACAAAACAAGCAATTAGCCCCCACAGTGCGGGTGCAACACCACTACAAGGGATACCCTTAAATCTACCCAGAGTTTCCAATCCTTTACTTATCACTGTTTTACCATTTAAAACTAACCAGAGCAATAATCTGAAGGTTTGTTGAAGCTTTGTGCAATATAAACAGCTTTTGACTGTTAAATAGTAAATGTATTGATCTCTATATCTGAGGTGGGATGTTTGAGGAGGAATGAGAGATTGAGGGATTTGGTTCCAAATAGTGGAAAGTTCCACCAAGTGAGGGACTGTTGGGAGCTATGCTCAGAGTATAGATACATAGGGGCTAAGTGAGGGACTGACTGAAGCTATGTTCAAAGTCTACATAGATAGGGGCGATTACAATAGAATGACAAGATTTGGTTCCAAATGATATGGTCCTTTTAAGTGAGGGACAGTTGAGAGCTTTGCTCGAAGTGTAGATACATAGGGGCTATTACAATAAGATGGCAGGATTTGGTTCCAAATTATACAGTCTCACCAAGTGGGGGACTGACTGAAGCTATGCTCGATGTACACATACATAGAGGAGGTTCCAATAAAATTGGCAAGATTTGGTTCCAAATGATAAGGTCCTTCTGAATGAGGGACAATTGGGAACTTTGCTTTAAGTATGGATACGTAGGGACTGTTAAAAGAGGATGGTGGGATTTGGTTCCAAATTAAACTGTACTTCCAAGTGAGGAACAGTTGGGAGATTTGCTCGAAGTGTAGATACATAGGGGGCTGTTACAATAAAGCTGGCCATAGAATGAAAATTCGTATGAAAATGCTCTGAACATTCAAATGTCATTTGAAAGATATTGTTTGCTTTAAACATCTGATTTTGGAATGAATGGAATTTACTGAACGAAGACCTCATACACTTGCCACTGTGGTCAAAAACAAACGTTAATTTGACCTCACTAACGATTAGAAAAATTAACAAACTTTTTTTCAAAATCCTTTTCTAAGAATTTTCAATATAAATTCTACCCATCTATGGCCAGCTTAAGATGGCAACATTTTGGTTCCAAATGATGGACAATCCCACTAAGTGAAGTAAGGGAGAGTTGGGAGCTATGCTAGAAATATGGATACATAGAAGCTATTACAATAAGATGGCAGGATTTAGTTCCAAATGATACTCTCTCTCCAAGTGAGGGACCGACTGAAGCTATGCTCAGAGTCTACAATAAAACGTCAGGATTTGGTTTTAAACAATATGGTCCTTCCAAGTTAGAGACAGTTGGGGGTCTTGCTTAAAGTATAGATACATAGGGGCTGTTACAATAAGATGTAAGGGTTTGGTTTCAAATGATACAGTCCTTCTAAGTGAGGAACAGTTGGGCTTTATATGCTTGAATGTGTAGATACGTAGTGATGGCAAGATTTGGTTCCAAATGATACAGTCTCTCCAAGAGATGGACTGACTGAAGTTATGCATAGAGGCAGTTACAATAAAATAGCAGGATTGTTTCCGAATGATATGATCCTTCCAAGCGAGGGACAGTCGGGAGCTATGCTCGAAATATGAATACATAGAGGCTGTTACAATAAGATGTCAGGATTTGGTTCCAAATGATACAGTCCCTACAAGTGTCTCTCCATGTAATGAGCTACATGTGACCCACCTAGATGACATCACTGCATTCCACCCAATGGCCAATTAAGAATATTCCCCAAGTGGATCTCACTACCAGCTGATACTAGACACCAATTTTTATCACCTTAAATGGAGGAAGTGGCAATTTAAAGCCACTTGTTGAAATAAAGTAAGTGGATGTTTTACCAAAGCAGACGACTCATGCCTATCCTTTGAACAACCACATTAGGCACCTCTGCCAATCAAACTACCTAAGGGCCCTTTTTTTGCTGACTTTTTCTAACGCTTAAAGTACAGATACATAGGGGTTGTTATAATACGATGGTAGGATTTGGTTCCAAATTATATGATCCTTCCAAGTGAGGGACAGTTGGGAGCCAAAGTACATAGGGGCTGTTAGCGATAAGGTGGGTAAGCAGTTGGCACTCTTGCTTTGGAGGTCTGAGGTCTTGGGTTTGAATTTCACCAGGGACAACGTATGCATGGAGTATACATGTTTTGCCATGTTTGTGAGGGTTTCCCTCTTGTGCTCTGTTTACTAAACATGGTCCAAAAGCAAACTGGCACTTTAAAGCTGAACTCGGGACAAATTTTTCTTTTTTTCTTCCCATGCAGTGGGGCTGTGCACGCACTGCATGGGTTAACTGCTCATTTTTTTTTCTAGGGCAGAGAAAAGTGGGGATATACTTATCTAATCCTCCAATCCTCCCAACACAAAACCGGTCTGGCACTCCCCACACTCTAGCAGTCTTGAATAGTGGACTGTTCTTGACGTCATCATGACCAGAGCAGGCTCCATAGACTAGAAACAGTTCACTGCTGGACTGTGGTTGAGCGCCGTTTTATCCGGAGAATGAAAGGATTGGGTGAGTTTAAGCTTTCTGCTCACCCCTAAACAAAACGAGCAGTTGACCCGTGCAGTGCGGGCACAGCCCCACTGCATAAGTAAAGAAAATGTTTGCCCGGAGTTGGGCTGCATGCATTAGAATGTCTGACAATTTTATGTTCTTTGTATCTCCTTAGAGGAGATTCCTGTTCTGTCTGACGCTCATCACTTGGACAGGAATTAATGGAGGGATCTCCGTCACGAGGCCAAATATGCTTGTAAAACAACAATGGAGTGGAGTTGTGCTTTAATTGGAATCTACCCAGCCTTTGAGTTACGTATGTGCCAACCTGAGCTTTATAAGGCCACTATTTTTAAGCAAAGGTCAACCTTGATTGATTTATGTACATCGTAAAACAGAGCATTATATGTCAGCACTGTACAAATATAATAAAATCAAAAGTTTATATTTGATAAACACAAATATATAGATGGTTCTGTGTACTTTTTAAAGCCAAACTCCGGTATAAGCAAATAATATCAAAATACATCCGTCATACGTATTCTTCCTTTTTGAATCTCGGTGTGCTTTGTGTATTTCTTCCAGATCTGTGCAATGATCCAATGTGAGACTTTTCCTTCCTGTAATAAAGACCGCTCACTGATGCTCTCTCTTCTTGTGCAGGGTGACTGGTCTTGTCCCCGCCCCCTCTTTTAGTTTTTTGCAGGCAGCCCGTAGTGGGTGGATTTCCTGGGCCCCTCCCACAGCTCTGATCTCTGCCTCCGTACTGAAGCTTCCTCTAATATAGGCCACTCACTGCTGTTCTCTCTTCTTGGGCAGGGTGACTGGTCCTGTCCCCGCCCCCCTCCTTTAGTTTTTCTACAGGCAGCCTGTAGTGGGTGGAGTTGCTGGGCCCCTCCCACAGCTCTGCACAGGCTATGTACAGCACAGTGATGATGTAACTGCTACTTTTACAAGGTAATGTCTGGGTTTGCAAAGGCATTGGTGCACACCAAGGTTCAAGTAAGAACACACATACTGGTTGCATTTAGACCATATTTGCCTATCTGGGACTTCAGCTTTAAAGTACACCTGTCATGAGAGAGAGATAAGTCTCCTTTAACTCTCTTTTAGAGGCACTCAACCAGAAACCTAAAGAGAAATGGTTTTCTTACTTGTGTATTCTCAGTCATATATGCTTTTTACCTGATTACGTTCTGGAATTATATTTTATGTGGCCAATGGAAACTGTCCATATGTACTTCCTTAGACAGGTTGCTATAATCTGACTTCTGTGGTAAGTGGCAACCATTAAAATGTATCCTCATGCCCCGTACACACGATCAGACTTTCCGACAACAAAACCGTGAAATTTTGTCTGAAGGGTGTTTGGCTCCAACTTGTCTTGCATACACACGGTCACATAAATGTTGGCCAACAATTACGAACGTAGTGACGTACAAGACGTACAGCGAGCCGATAAAAAGTAGACATGTGCGCCGTCAATAAATTTGTTTAGTTCCGTTTCGCATTAAAATTAATTCGTAATTCGTGTCCGAAATTCAATTTGCATTCGTACGAAATACGAATTTTTGTTAGGCTCGTAAACTTTTCGTAACAATAATGAATGTTCGTTATGATAAATTTATCATTATGAGGGGCTCCCACCATCCCTGCGCTGTGCTGACTTCCTGGGGTTTTTAACTTTTAGGTTCGTTAACTCAGTGTACTGTATCTATGGATATGGGTTGTCACCTTATCACAGGACTACAGAACACCTCCCCTTGCCTCTTCTCCTGAAAGGGGTTGTAAACCCTTGAGGTTTTTCACCTAAATGCATTCTATGCATTTAGGTGAAAAACCTCCTGTCATGCAGTCCCCTTGTCATGCAGCACCCCCCCCCCCGTCCCGTCCCGTCCCCCAAGCCCCCCTTTTACTTACCTGAACCTGGTCTTTCCAGGTGTCTTGGGTCCTGATTGGATAGCAGCGCAGCCATTGGCTCCCACTTCTGTCAATCAAATCCAATGACGCCTGTAGCGGGGCTGAGTCCTGCTGTCTGTGTCAATAGACGCAGCATGACGGCGCAGCCATTGGCTCCCGCTGCTGTCAATCAAATCCAATGATGCGAGTGCCGGGGGGCAGGGCCGAGTCCAGCATTTGTGTCTGTGGACACAAATGCTGGACTCAGGAGCGCACCCCGCAAGATAACCCCCCCCCCCCCGGGAGAGCGCTTCTCCTAGGGGGATATCTAATGCGGGGAGGAGCCGCGAGAGCCGCCGGGGGACCCCAGAAGAGGATAATCGGGGGCCACTCTGTGCAAAACGAGCTGCACAGTGGAGGTAAGTATGATCTGTTTGTTATTTAAAAAAAATAAAAAATAAAGTCATAAATTACTTTAATAGTGCGATCTGCACTCCATTAGCTTCATTGGAGTGCAGGTGAGACATCGGGGGGTCTTTAAGAGAGAGCCTGTCACCAAAACAATGTATACATAGGGGACTTTTTGACACTTTATTCATGGTCGACTCTAAACCAGTGGCTCCCAACCTCAGTCCTCAAGTACCCCCCCCCCCCCCAACGGGTCATGTTTTCAGGTTTTCTTTTACTTTGCACGGCTGCTTTAAATCAATATCAATGACATGGTACTAATAAGAGGCATTTTATTTAAGGGAAGTTCCCAAAACATGGCCCGTTGGGGGTACTTGAGGAATGAGGTTGAGAACCAATGCTCTAAACTGATGGCCTGTAGGGGTTTTTTAAAACGTTGCCTATGTAGAATACAAGGTACTGAAGTTTTGTCGCAGTGCTCATTTCACAGGCGCACGCAATTTTAAGTCTTGACATGTTTGGTATCTTTTTACTTGGTGCAATCCGGTCTTTAATATTTTACAAAAAAACTGGCTGATTTATCCTTAGTGTATTTCTTCCTGAAATGTTGTGTTTCATAAACTATTGTGAGAATATCGTGTGACACAAAAAATTTGAATTGCCATTTTGTTATTCTCTAGGGTGTCTGCCTTCAGAAAATATTAAATGTTTTGGGGTTTTTACTAATCTTCAGGAGTAAAGTGGTTATATATATATCTATATATATATATATATATTTCTATATATATATATATATCTATATATATATATAGATATATATATATATATAGATATATATATATATAATATAATTTTTTTTGGGGGGTACAAAAAAGAAATTTAGTTGGTTTTGTCAAATTTTGTTGATCTAACACAGTGGTCCCCAAAATGCGGCCCTTTGCTTGCCTTTATCTGACCCTCAGGGCACAATTCCTTCCACTGACATTAACAATAGAGCATAATTCCTCCCACTGACACCAATGATAGGGCACTATTACGCCCGCTGACACCAATGATGGGGCACTATTCTTCCCACTCACACCAATGATGGGGCACTATTCTTCCCACTGACACCAATGATGGGGCACTATTCCTCCCACTGACATTAATGATGGGGAACTATTCTTCACTGACACCAATGATGGGGCATTGTTCACTCCCACTGATGCCAGGAAACTTTCTACTCCTGCTGGCCACAGTCTAGCCTCTCTAAAGTCTGAAGGACTGTAAACTGGCCCTTTTTGAAAGTTTGAAGACCCCCTGCTCTAACAAATCCTCCTTTACGGGGCCGGCTTTCCTCCTTTTAGAATATAGTGGATACTTCACAAGCCTGTATTGGCAAAGAGGGACAAAGTGGGTAATGACTTTGGTTGGTTGATGATCTGATTGCTTGACCACACTGTATGATATTTGTCATGTAGGTGGGTGGGGGGGGGGTGGAGTGTTTTTTTAAATAATTTTTGCCTTCAGAAAACTAATTTTCTCCCTCTTCTTCTTCTTCTCTTGCAGCCCAAGTCCCGGACAACGATGAGCAGTTTGTACCGGACTATCAGGGTGATAACTGTGAGTATTGCACGCTATGACTCCATCTGGTGAAGTGAATACACTTGGTGGTGATTTGTTCTGAGATGAGACCGTTGGATGTGGAGAGCTTCTTCTGTTGCTCACCATAACGTGGCGTTTTACATCTAGATTTTCTTAAGTGTTTTTGTGTATTATTATATCCATTACTAATGGAAGGAGCCAGACATTAATGGAACCTACTGCTGCATTACGGCAATTTGTGTAGCGTGGGAGCTGTGTGTGTATTGCGTATGTTTCTATGATGTGTATATATTTTTTTTTTTACTGGAAACACTTAATACGCTATAGCGTTTTAAAGGGGTGGTTTAAAAAAAAAAAAAAATGACCCTTGCAAAAAATTTAAATTGGGAAAGCGGTATTAAACCAAAAATGTAATATAATACAGCTTACCAATCATATTAGATGTGGTGGCTGCATTAGTTTTCTTTTTTTTTAGGATGAGAACCAATAATGCTGGGGAAAAAGGTGCAACACGGGGTGGGGGGGGTGCCTGGGCAGTAGG
The DNA here is from genome assembly GCF_042186555.1 of Aquarana catesbeiana. Taxonomy (NCBI): domain Eukaryota; kingdom Metazoa; phylum Chordata; class Amphibia; order Anura; family Ranidae; genus Aquarana; species Aquarana catesbeiana. The sequence goes on from NC_133328.1 coordinate 24,482,129, forward strand.
GGGAATCTCCTGGCACACCCCCTACGCACGCCTATGTTCAGTAATGATGCTAGGTGTAGTGGCAGCTGTCTAAGGCTAGGTTCACACTGCTGTGCGTGGGATGGGTGTAGAGGTGCGCTCGATATGGAAGGTCATCACACTTGAGGACATGCCCGTTCTCCCTGTAATTTTACAGCACCTAAAAAGCTCTTTTAGTATTCGACTTCTGGTTCAAGGTCATGCCCGACCATACCAACCATCACAGCCCTGATGAAAGGGGGAGGCGAAACGCGTTGGCTCTACTCATCTGTGAACTGCGAATTTTCAATAAACATTTTTTTTTTTTTAACAATAACCTCAAGTGTGCGACCTCCCATATCAAGCACGCCTCTACACCTATCCCAATTTATCTTGCTGAACGCCTTTCCATCGCTAACAGAGGCAGCATCTGAGACCCTTAACAAGGCTCATCCACGTCTTGCCTTCATAGGCCACCTACCCCCCCCCCCCCTCAGTTCCGGGACAAGGTCATCTAGCGCCCAAGGCAAAGGATGCCAAATGGCACCTCCCAAAATGTATGAGCATTATGTGTCAGCAAACCCCCCCCCAACCCCCCCCCCCCCCAAAATGTAAGCGCTAATCTGCACTCTTAACTCCAAGCATAAATTCCCATTTGCAAGCCAAAATTCTCCCCAAACGAAAGCTCCCCCTCCTCCAGCACAACCCCCCCTTGCTGAAATCTCCAACCCAGTGCAAATCCTCTTCTCTTTTCCCCTCCAAGCACCATCCTTTTCTCCCCCCCCCCCCCCTCCTAGCACCAATCCTCCTCTCCCTCTCCCTACTAGCACTATACCTCTTTTCCTCCCCCCCCCCCTAGCACTAATTCTCTTCTCCCTCCCCCTCCTAGCACTAATCCTCTTCTCTCTCCCCCTCCTAGCACTAATCCTCTTCTCCCTCCGCCTCCTAGCACTAATCCTCTTCTCCCTCCCCCTCCTAGCACTAATCCTCTTCTCCCTCCCCCTCCTAGCACTAATCCTCTTCTCCCTCCCTTTCCAAGCACCAATACTCTACTCCCTCCCCCTCCTAGCACTATACCTCTTCTCCCCCCCCCTCCAAGCACCAATCCTCTTGTCACTCTCCCTCCAAGCTCCAATCCTCTTCTCCCTCCCCCTCCTAGCACTATACCTCTTCTCCCTCCACCCTCCTAGCACTAATCCTCTTCTCCCTCCCCCTCCTAATCCTCTTCTCCCTCCCTTTCCAAGCACCAATACTCTTTTCCCTCTCCCTCCAAGCTCCAATCCCCGTCTCCCTCCCCCTCCTAGCACTAATCCTCTTCTCCCTCCCCCTCCTAGCACTAATCCTCTTCTCTCTCCCCCTCACAGCACTAGTCCTCTTCTCCCTCCCCCTCCTAGCACTAGTCCTCTTCTCCCTCCCCCTCCTAGCACTAATCCTCTTCTCCCTCCCCCTTCTAGCACTAATCCTCTTCTCCCTCCCTTTCCAAGCACCAATACTCTTCTCCCTCCCCCTCCTAGCACTATACCTCTTCTCCCTCCCCCTCCAAGCACCAATCCTCTTTTCCCTCTCCCTCCAAGCTCCAATCCTCGTCTCCCTCCCCCTCCTAGCACTATACCTCTTCTCCCTCCACCCTCCTAGCACTAATCCTCTTCTCCCTCCCACTCCTAACACTAGTTCTCTTCTCCCTCCCCCTCCTAGCACCAATCCTCTTCTCCCTCCCCCTCCTAGCACCAATCCTCTTCTCCCTCCCCCTCCTAGCACCAATCCTCTTCCCCCTCCCCCTCCTAGCACTAATCCTCTTCTCCCTCCCCCTCCTAGCACAAATATGCTCAACCTCAGCACATATGTATGTTACTCTGAAGCTGCTGTCCCCAGCTGGTAGTTAGGAACTCACCATGAAGCCCCTCCCCCCCCACCTCACATGATACCACTGCGCCCAGGGCAGTCACCCCTCCTGCCCACTCTTTGTCCCAACTAGACATGTGCAGAATGAAAAAATTAGTTTTGTAATGTTTCGATTCGTTATTAACATTTGTTTACTTAAATTTGTTTCATTCATTTAATTTGTTTTCAGAATTCGTTCTCCTTTTTATTCGTTGATTAAAATTTTTCGGATTCGGATCAAATAGTTTTCTAATTCGAATAGATTTCCAATTTCCAAAGAGAAAAAAACTGAATAGAAAATAAAGGAATATAATAGAAATAATAATCTTTTTTTTTTCTATTCCTTTATTTTCTATTCTAATTTATTCTCTTTGGAAATTGGAAAACTAGTTAAATTCGAAAACGATTCGAAAACTATTGGAATTTTCTTTTTTTTTTTTTGTTATTTAGGATTTGTTTAAATTCCGGTATAATTCTAATTCAGAAATTTGAATTTGTCCAAATTTCTGAATTGGAATAGTAGCGAAATTGAAACGAACCCGAAATTTTAATTTGGAGCGAAATGAACTGCACACGTCTAGTCCTGACCCTGCACACCCCCCATGGAGGACAACACATTCCCCAGATCACCTCCAGGGATTCCAGACTGCATACACGTCCAGCGCTGTCACACACATTGGATATCTACTGTGTATGGGGAACAAACACAAAAGTGCGCTCTGTCCTGACATGCACAGAAACGCACCGCCGTGTAGCAGATACATGGCTGTGCCGTTAATGGTTGTTGGCACTCCCACGCATCTGCAAACCGCAGGGTGCCGCAGACCTTATTTCTCTGCACGGTATACAAGGGGCGGCCATATTTACTCACTCCACATACTGGCCGGGTTTTCTTCCTAGTAACAATGTACTGTCCTCATGTCTTGCTCTCTCACAATGAGAGTTTGCTGGTCTGGTCTGACCAGTTGAAAACAATGGGCTCTGTGACCAAGATTTTATCTCGGCAGTTGTTGAACAAGGAGGCAGAAGTGTCGGCATTGAAGATGCAGATAGTAATTAGGGGGGGAGGGGTTCTGCTAATTACCTAATACAGTCATGGGAATTCGGTATAAGAAGCAGGTCACCATCTTCAGTTATATAAAATCCTTTTCAAATAAACGTTGCAGTAATAACTCCATATGTGTATATATTAGAGAACTGGGCGACAAGAAATCAAAATTCGGTACCACGTCCCATTCATGTAAATGAAGAAAGAAAGGGCAGGCGGGACTTTAAAGGTACCAAAATGTCGAACAAACAATCAATTTGAAAAAAATATATAAATTTTATTTAAACAATTCTTTAAAATCGCAGTGAGCATTTACAAGTCATGTAATATTTCTTTAAACATGTACAACCACTTCTTACTCTACATGTTTCGCTCACAGGAGCTTCTTCAGGAGTTTTTGGAAGTGTCGCATGAAGTATTATATACTATAAAGAAAACAACAATTGTAAATGGGTATGCTTAAAAATTGCTATAAAGTAAAATCACGTGGCATGTCAAAAGTCCCGCCTGCCCTTTTCTTTCTTTATCCATATGTGTATGTTAAATATCTACAGCAGTATTAATCCCTCAGTTTTTAAATTTTAAATTAATTTGATCTTAAAATAAAATTACAGTGACGCTTTCTTAACCCCTTGGTGCCGCACGCAAATATGGCGGCTGGGCCTTAGTGCCGTGCGGCCACATATTTGCGTGAATCAGGGTCACATACCTCCCAACTTTTTGAGATGGGAATGAGAGACACCTACTAGCAAAAGTATGTAGGCATAGGACACGCCCCCTGCCACAGGAGAATTAACAAAAAAAAGAGATTCATTAAAGGGGTTGTAAACCCTTGTGTTTTTTCACCTTAAGACAAGGTGAAAAAATACCTGCCAGTCACCAGCCCCCCAGCCCCCCCCGTTTTACTTACCTGAGCCCCTTCATCTCTTCGGTGAGAACGTGCTCTCCCTCTCTCCACAGGGTCCCAGCTCTTGATTGGATAGATTGGTAGCAGCGCAGCCATTGGTTCCCGCTGCTGTCAATCAAATCCAATGATGTGGGCGCTGGGGGGGCGGAGCCGAGTCCGGCATTCATGTCTGTGGACGCAAATGTTGGATTCGGGAGCGCGCCCGCAAGGTAACCCCCCCCCCCCCCCGGAGAGTGCTTCTCCTAGGGGGTTATCTGATGCGGGGAGGAGCCGCGAGAGCCGCCGGGGGACCCCAGAAGAGGATGTTAGGGGCCAAACAAGCTGCACAGTGGAGGTAAGTATAACATGTTTGTTATTTAACAGCTTCAATACCGGGCACTTATACACCTTCCTGCTCAGACCAATTTTAAGCTTTCAGCGCTGTCGCACTTTGAATGACAATTGCAAGGTCATCCATCACTGTACCCAAACTTTTATCATTTTGTTCCCACAAATAGAGCTTTCTTTTGGTGGTATGTGATCACCTCTGGGATTTTTATTTTCTGCTAAACAAATTTAAAAAAAATCGAAAATTTTGAAAAAAAATGTTTTTTTTTGTTTCAGTTACAAAACGTTGTAAATAAGTTTTTCTCCTTTGCTGACAGACGTGAGTGAGGAAAAGCCGATCACCGGCTCTTCCTGTTTACATCGTGATCAGCTGTGATTGGACACGGCTGATCATGTGGTAAAGAGTCTCCGTCAGAGACTCTTTACCGAGATCGGTGTTGCGGTGTGTCGGACTGACACACGGCAACAACGATCGCTGCAATGCACACCCCCGGGGCTGCGCAGCGGCTTAATATCCTGGTCAGGGTATTGAAACTACTTTGCTGCCATCATTTTGCTATATGGCGGGCGGAAAGTGGTTGTCCTTTACAATTACTTTAAACACACAAGGGTTTTTTTTTTTTTTTTTTTACCACTACTATTCCTTTATATTGGCTTTTGAAATTTACAAATGTGGCAATTTAGAATTTGGATGAAAGGTTTAGCACCGGGAAACCGTTTTTGATAGATAAAAATAGCATTTTATATACATCTATATAGATCAGACCAAAATGAGGGACAAATGAGGAGGAATGAGGGAAAGAGGGACATTGCTCCAAATCAGGGACAGTTGGGAGCTGTGGGGTCAGTACAGCTGTGTGCACTACCGAAACAGTTACCAGTGCTGAACAGGAAGCTCCCAATCGCAATTAGCGATTGGGAGTTTTTAGGTCATGTGACTGCCATAATGGCCAATCACAACTATCGCATGATCTTAAATCCCGCCCCCCTGGCATCCTAAACCTCTTAAAGGGTCGGGAGGCGCCAAGTGGAAAAAGTGGAAAAAGTTTAAATTAACAAGGAAATACAGTGAGATTAAGATTACCTAGAGAAGAGGAGAAAGAAGGGTCTGAGAGTGGGGTGGAGGGGGGGGGGGGGGTTAAGGGTAAAAAAAGGTATGGAAACAAAATTTGTTAATGTATATCCCTGTAGGGAAAATGTTTTTACCTTCTTGTGTATAATACATTTTGATAAAATAAAGAATAAAAAAAAAAGAATTGTTTATAAAAGATAGAAAAAAAGTAATCAACTCAAAGCAATGAAAACTTGACATTAAAGACATTAGAGAAAATACTGTATTAATGTAACGTACCTAATAACTTGAAGTGGTTGTAAAGGCTGAAGGTTTTTACCTTCATGTATTCTATGCATGAAGGTGAAAAACGTTCTGTGTCTAGCAGAGCACCAAGCCCCCCCCCCCCAATACTTACCTGAGCCCTATCTTGATCCAGCAATGTGCACAAGAGTCTTGGCTCTCCCGGGTCTCTTCCTCCTCGTTGGCTGAGCCAGCAGCAGTAGCCATTGGCTCACGCTACTGTCAATCACAGCCAGTGAGCCAATGAGGAGAAAGCAGGGGCAGGGCTGAGCCATGCTCTGTGTGTGAATGGACACATGGAACAGCAGCTCTGGAGCAAGCCGCTTGCTATGGGGGCACTCGGCGGGTGGGAGGGGCCTTGAGTGCCAGTGGGGGACCCGAGAAGAGGAGGATCAGAGCTGCTCTGTGCGAAACCGCTACGCAGAGCAGGTAAGTGTGACCTGTTTATTTAAAAAAGAAAAACCTTTAATGTCACTTTAAAGTCCATAAATCATAGACATCAGCTTCACATTACAGTTTGTCTTCGTCTAGTGACCGATGTGCCCACTACTGAGTTCAATGTCATCCCACTAAAGCACGTGCATGAGAAGCCTCCAGAAACCTGCGAGGCGGGCCCCAAGGTTTCGACTGCCTAATCCAGCACTGCATGCAAGGTTGGCTCCATAGAACGCTGCAAGGAGCCATCCTAAAACAGGAAACCTGGGGCAGCAATCATGGCACCAGCTTAGACTAGAACATAGGGATTAAAAGATAAAGAAGCTTCATACTCAGTAAGTGATAAACTACTTCCTGCCCGCCGTATAGTGAAATGACGAACATGCGGGAGCACTCTCGTTCTGGGAGGACGTAATACGACATCCTCACTTCCTTGGCGCGCAGCACAGAGATTGGTGGTGCTCCGTGTCCTAGGGCACCGCCCATCGCCAATCACGGCAAAGAGCCTATGATGTAGGTTCTTTACTATGTGATCAGCTGTGTCCAATCACAGCTGATCAGTGTAAACCGGAAATGCTGGTTATTGGAATGCCACTAACTGGAGAGCCGGTAAGTGGCATTCCTCAGCCGGGACATTTGCACTGACAATCAGGGCACTGATCATTAGTGTCCTGATTTTCAGTGTGGCCCCAATAGTGCCCACCGGTGCAGCCAGTCAGTGCCCATCAGTAATGCCTGTCAGTGCCCATTAGTGTCTGCCCATCAATCCCACCTATCAGTAATCAGTGTCTGCCTATCAGCGCTGCATATCAGTGCCAGCTATCAGTGACCATCAGTGCTGCATATTAGTGCCTCCTCATCAGTGCCGCCTATCAGTAATCAGTGTCTGCCCATCAGTGCCGTCTATCAGTGCCGCCTATCAGTAATCAGTGTCTGCCCATCAGTGCCGTCTATCAGTGCCGCCTATCAGTGCCCATCAGCGCTGCATATCATTGCCGCCTATCAGTGCCCATCAGTGCTGCATGTTAGTGCCTCCTCATCAGTGCTGCCTCATCAGTGTCCATCAGTGCCGCCCCATCAGCACACTTTCAGTGAAGGAGGAAAAATTACTTATTTACAAAATTTTATAACAGAAACTAAGAAAAACCTTTTTTTTTTTTTTTCAAAATGTTCGGTCTTTTTTCGTTTTTCTTTTTCTTTTTTTTTTTTTTTTTAGCTGGAAATAAAAAACCCCAGTAGTGATTAAATACCACCAAAAGAAAGCTCTATCTGTCTAAATAAAAAGATAAAGATGATGTATGGGTACAGCATTGCAAAAAACGCGCAATTGTCATTCAAAGTGCGACAGCGGTGAAAGCTGAAAATTGGCCGGGGCAGGAAGGGGGTGAAAGTGCCCGTTTTATTGAAGTGGTTAGATCAATGTAGCACCCCTATACTGGAACAGCAGTTTCCTCTAAAGACTTAAGAAAGCTGCTTCAAGCCCACCGAAAGTCTTACAAATGCTTTCCAATAGCTTGCTGCACACAATGCTCTTATGAAAGGTAAAGCCCCCTATGGACAAGGGCCTGATGACTTTGCATGCCAGCTGAAAGTTGAAATGAAGCTTTCAACGGATGGGTAAGAGGGGGAGGATTATAGAAGGGAAGGGACCTAGGATGGGCTTATAAGGTGGGTTAAATGTCACAAGGTCTACAGAACAGCAGTCTCTGAAAAAATGTCGTCACCCACCCCAAGTAATGCAGCAACATAGCACAGCCGCAAGAGCTGCATCGTTGTCCCTGTAACTGGCTTCCATACAAACTGCTCTGAGCAATAAAAAAAAAGTCACTGATCATTAGTCACTAGTGGTTCAGAGACACTTTCTCTTGCCTAAGTAGATTAGACAGTTAATTGTATTATATATTAGCATGCTTCATATTTAGATCAACACATAAACCTTGTCAGACAGGAATTTTGATCTGCGATCGTTACAAGTATGGGACCGTCAGAGTCTGTAGCACAATAACATTTTTTTTTTTTCAAAATCGGACTTTCGCTATGCCAATTTTGCTCAACAATTGAATTTACATTCGGGGAGCTTTCTGATACCCTCTTCATATGTCAACACCATAAAATATAATAATAAACTCCATTAACTACATCGAAAGGTCTTTTTATTCACAGATATTAAAACCACATATAAAAGAGAAATATCCATAAGGTTTCATATATCAACGACTTATGGCTGCAAACAAAAGTCTTTTATTCTGTACAGTTGCACCACGTTCAGATCTTTAAAAAAAAAAAAATGTAAAAATCTGTAATATCTGTATCAGAGGTCCTGCAACAGGACGATATTTCCTCTGCATGCGTGTTAACATTTGTGATGACACTTGTACAGCTCACGTGCATTCTTTTGGAGCTGTTTGCATCCAAGCAACTGTAATATACTAGGCGAAAGGATTGAATGCTATGCCCTGGGGTGGCAATCAAACACCCCAAATATAAACGTGCCACATCCTAAGAAGTTGAAGATTAAATAGTGAGGAAAAATGGACTTTAACGGCACGTATAGAAAAATAGCAACATTTTTTTTAATAGTTCACATAAATTCCAGACGTATACAGTACACATTTATAAAAAAAACAAATAGTTTATACATAGAAAAAGACCCATTGATTGACCCATGGGGAATACCACTTGTATACTTCCTGTGGGGCTATACTGTTTGTATCAGAAAAGCCCACACTGAGATACGGCATTGACTGTTGGGTTTTCAAAGGTCCTTGGTAAGTTAAAATCTTGCTAAAATTTCGAGCAAATTTTAACTTACCAAGGACCTTTGAATACCTAACAGTCAATGCCGTATCTCAGTGTGGGCTTTTTTTATACAAACAGTATAGCCCCACAGGAAGTATACAAGAATTATTCCCCATGGGTCAATCAATGGGTCTTTTTCTATGTATAACCACCTGGCATCCGCGCTATAGCCGAATGACGGCTACAGCGCGGACCTACATTCCCGGGAGGACGTCATATGACGTCCTCCCCTGTGCACGCTCCCTGCGCGCGCCCTGCAGGGCGCGCGCCGGGCGCGTTGTGATCACCGAGTCACTGAGACTCGGCTGATCACCGATCTGTGTAAGGGGTCGGTCCCGGCCCCTTACCATGTGATCAGCTGTCAGCCAATGACAGCTGATCACATGATGTAAACAAAAGATCGGTAATCGTTTTTTTTTTTTACTCACGCTGACAGCGCGAGTAGAAAAAAAAGCCGATCACCGGATCGGATGTGAGGGACATCGGTCCCCAAGTGGAAGAGGCACATCTGCCTCATCAGTACCCAATAAAAGTGCCACCTAATAGTGCCCACAGTGCCACCTAATAGTGCCCACAGTGCCACCTAACAGTGCCCACAGTGCCACCTAACAGTGCCCACAAGTGCCACCTATCAGTGCCCACAAGTGCCACCTATCAATGCCCACCTGTAGTGCCAATCAGTGCCACCTGCCAGTGCTGCCCATCACTGCCACCCATCAGTGCCCATCACTGCCACCCATCAGTGCCCATCACTGCCGCCTATCAGTGCCCATCACTGCCGCCTCATCAGCGTACATCAATGAAGGAGAAAAATTACCCGTTTAAAATTTTTTAAAACAAAATATAAAAAAATAAACTTTTTTTTAAAAAAAAAATCAGTTTTTAAAATTTTTTTAATAAAAAGTAAAAACCGCAGAGGTGATCAAATACCACCAAAAGAAAGCTCTATTTGTGGTGAAAAAATGATAAAAATTTCATTTGGGTACAGTGTTGTATGACCGCGCAATTGTCATTCAAAGTGCGTCAGCGCCGAAAGCTGAAAATTGGTCTGGATAGGAGGGGGGTTTAAGTGCCCGGTAAGCAAGTGGTTAAACAATATGTTTTATTATAAATGTGTACTGTATACGTCTGGAATTTATGTGACCTTTTAAAAAAATGTTGCTATTTTTCTATACGTGCCGTTAAAGTCCATTTTTCCTCACTATTTAATCTTCAAAATATACTAGGCGGCAGAAGCTGCCTGCGTCCTGGAAACTGAAGGACACTAGGCAGCAGAGGCCATATGCGTCCTGGCAACTGAAGGATGCTATGTCCTGAAGCTCCTGCAATCTCCTAACTGAAGGTCACTAGGTGGCACAAGCCACCTCTGTTCTGACAGCTGCAAAATTCTAGGCTGCCTGCTTCCTGGCAACTGAAGAATGCTATGTGACAGAAGCCACCTGCATCCAGACAACTGAGAGAAGCTAGTTGGTATTAGGTACCTGCGTCCTGGCATCTGAAGCACGCTAGTTGGTGAAAGGCACCCCTGTCCTGGCATCTGAAGCACACTAGTTGGTAGAAGCCACCTGTGTCCTGGCAACTGAAGGATACTAGTTGGCAGAAGCCGAACAGCACAAGCTTCCTACATCATGGATACTGAAGGATGTTAGGTAGCCTCCTGTGTCCTGGTAGCTAAAGGACACTACAGGGAGCAAGCCTGACAGCAGAGATGTTAGGTGACAGAGGCCACTTGCATCCTGGCAACTGAAGGACACTAGTTGACAGAAGGATCCTGCGTCCTGGCAACTGAAGGTAACTAAGCAGCAGAACCCGCCTGCATCCTGGAAACTGAAGGATACTAGGTGGCAGAAACTGCTTGGATCCTCACTGCTGAAGGACACTAGGTGGCAAAGATCACCTGTGTCCTGGCAACTGAAGGCCAAATAGCACAAGCCACCTGCATTCTGGCAACTGAAGGCTTTCATGCTGTAACACTGTAAGCATTTAAAAGTTGCTCAAACACTGCGTGTGCACAGCATACAAAACCAGTTTCTGCCAGGAGGATCCCCCAAACCAGTTGTAAGGTTTTCATATGGCCATGTACAATGTACCCTAAGACCTTACATTACTACCTCCTTGAATACCCCTAAGTACTCATTGACCAAAACACTAAAATCCCTTTACAATTCGATACAATGTAATTTATTTATTTCAGCAGATGCCAATTTCTTCAGTGGGATGAGGATAATTCTCAATATTTTTCCAGTTCATTAATCTGCTTCATCCTGATATAGGAGGTGTGTCTACAATATTGTATCAAATCTTAACATTAATAACACACAGGACTTATTTATGCGTTTGAAACACAATGTCCAATCACTCAGACAATAAGCCAATGGCTTTTTCCTATCAGTGGGGAGACCACATGGGACTCAGTGTCCTAAAGTGACACAATGATAAATTATCCCCTGTATGTCCCCTGTGGGCTCCTCCCTTCTATAAAATAGGACTTGTACGGGAATGCCTTAGTATATGAAACAGTGTGGAAATTTCTCTTTTTATGTCATGTTGTTAATTTGAATAAAAATGCTTTTTCATATAGTATACTTCAGTATTTCTCAAATAGAGAGCCTCAGCACCCTGGGGTGCCACCTGGGTCCACCCAGGGTGCTGCCCCAGGTTGTCTTTGATCAGGATCATGAGTTAGGGTGGCATGGGTGGCAACCTTGGGGGAACTGTGTAGTGATGGAGAACTCTTATTTGATAAAGGGACTCTCATTTATAGGAGGGACTCTGACGTAAAAGGGTTATTCAAGAATGATTGGAGGACCTCTGAGTAGATGGGGGGGGGGGGCTTTTAATGTAAAGTTAATTTCAACAAAGCAGTTGGGTGCATTGTCCCAGGCTCAGGTTTCCCATTCAGAAGTAACATTTACGTTTACATTTTAGACTGGAGTGCCTCAAGATTTTGCATACTTTTAAAATGGGCCACAACTGAAAAAGGGCTGAGGAATGATGGGAAACTGGTGGCTCTTTCTAGCAGATTTCCCCCACCAATCACACAGCACAGGGATTGTGGGAACCTCTTATAATGGGCACAGTAGGTGTGTAGACCCAGGAACTCAACACAGGACTGGTGGGAACCCCTCATAAAGGGCACGGCTAGTGTGTAGACCCAGGAACTTGGAACAGGGGTAGTGGGAACCCCTCTTAATGGGCACAGCAGGTGTGCAGACCTGTAAAATTGGCACGGGGATGGTGGGAGCCACTCATAATGGGCACAGCAGATGTGCAGACCCAGAAACTCAGCTTAGAGGTCTCACCAATAGAGTTATTGAGTGATAGAAGAGACTGTCTGATGGTTTAACTCTCCATCATGACCAAACACTGATGTATCATTTTTTGGTGGATTGACCCTTTAACTTTTCTTCCATTATTAGGCTAGGAGAAGAAAGCTTAAAGTGATTGTAAAGTCTCGTTTTTTTTTCCCTATAAAAATAATAAACATAATAAACATGTTATACTTACCTACTCTGTTGCAGTGGATTTGCACAGAGCAGCCCGGATCCTCCTCTTCTCGGGTTCCTCTTCTGTGCTCTTAGCCCCTCCCTCCCGTTCAGTGCCCCCACAGCAAGCAGCTTGCTATGGGGGCACCCGAGCTGAGTCACTGTTCCCTGTGTCTATTCAGACAAGGAGCCCCGACCCAGCCCTGCCCCGCCCCCTCTTTCCTGATTGGCTAGCTGCCTTTGATTGACAGCAGCGGGAGCCAATGGCGCGGCTGCTGTGTCTCAGCCAATCGGGAAGGAGAATCTCGGACAGCTGAGACACTTGTTGACATCGATGGACAGAGAGGGACCTCAGGTAAGTATTAGGGGGGCTGGAGGGGGGGGCTTCTGCACACAGAAGGCTTTTTATCTTAATGCACAGAATGCATTAAGATTAAAAAAAAAAAAACCTTCTGCCTTTACAACCCTTTTAATCTGGTTGTTTTCAGCAATTTCAACTTCTCTTTATCATAATAGAAATATTATTATTATTATTAATGGTGCACCGAAATCGAAAATCCAGGAAACTCAAATGGACAGTTTAAAAAAAAAAAAAAAAAAAAAGTGATTTAATTAATGTGACTGGTGTTTTTGCTTGGCAGTCGATGAGACATGATTTTGCATTGCAGTCAATGTGACCGTGGGATGAGATTTTTGCATTGAAGTCGATGGGATGCGATTTTGCATTGCAGTCAATGGGACACGTTTTTGCATTGAAGTCAATAGGGGGCGTTTATGCCTTGAAGTCATTGGGGAGAAATTTTGCAGTGAATTGAATGGGACGCAGCATGCCATTATTGGCAGTTTTTTTTTTCCCCATTGGCAAAGCGATGATAACCCTATTTTCGGCAGATATTATTAATATTATTATTATTATTATCCTGCATTTTAATTAGACATTAGGTCTGTTTGCTGATGTAAATAAATGTGTATTACCTCTAGCTTTGGCCATAGATAATGCAGGCATATGTTTAGTTTATAGATGTCACACATGGCGGATCACTCTTGCGTCTACGCCGCGCACTGCTAATATTTGTACAGACAGTTACCGTTTGCACATGTTCTCTTATGTACATTCAGAAGTTCCCAATGCACAATTAGAGCAGACATCCATCACCTCCGGGCCCTAATGTGTCTCAATGTAAAGACAAAAAGCTGTTTGTTTAGGTGCTGCTAAGATTGGCAAAGTCTGTGAAAACACATACCCCCTGTGTCACTACCATTCACACATGCAGGGGTTTGAACCTTTGTTTATGGATGTGTCATCGTGGCAAAAACAACAGTTTAGCTCTCATTATGCAATATTAGTACAGGCACATTAGAATGATCAGCCCTTCCTACCCTGTCGTCGGCCACTTGAATGATATAAATGGCAGAACAGATTGTTCTGTACTGTATAAAGCCCACTTTTCAATAGTTTTGCAAATAAAGCCTGTACTGAGAATATGTGCCAGGTCTCCCCATTTAAAAAGTCCCATTTTCTGGCTGTTAGTTTGAGCCAAACGCTTGAGTTCCCTGACTTGGTGGCAATATACAGAAGTTTCTAGTTTTGCACTGATTTTACTGTTCTAGGTCAAAGTACTGAGCCCAAAAATGGCCAAGGAACGACTTTCTGAAAAAATCTGAATTTCTCTCGGTACAGTTTCCATTTAAAGGGCATACTGTGTAACCTGGATGATTCATTTATTTTGTGTGTTGGATATGTATATAAAAGTGATATTTTTTATGTAATCTTTAGCAATATGTATTAATGTTATTAAGTCTTTCCATGTATATAGTATGTAGTACAGTACATGATTTTCTCATACACTATATGGCCAAAGATTGAGGGCACCTGGCCATCACTCCTATATGGGCTTCAATTCCAACCAATGTAGGGAATTCTTAAGGTGTCAGCATGTTGGTGTTTCAAATCAACAAAATATAGCTAAACATTTTAATTTACAATTGCATAAAAAAAACGCCATCATACAAAATAAAAAAATACTTCATTGGAGCGCATTTAGGAGTCTCCATATACAAGTGTGCCATAAACCAACTGTGTGATGGTCTCCTAGATCTGTTGATGTCTATCAACCTGGTTATCTACCAAAGACAAAACCAATATACTCTCTCTATAGAGTATTTTTTTTGTATGTTTTATATGAAATATGTTGCTTTTATAATTGTAAAAAAATGTTTTAAATATATTTTGTTGATTTGGAACATTAACCGTTTGAAATCCCCAAAAGTCCCCTACATTCATTGGTTTGAATTGATACTCAAATGTGATGTGGTGTTGAGATGTATAAATTGTGGGCCTTCTGTTTTTTTTCTTATATGGGCTTTGCTAGATATCCCATTCCAAAAACATGGCCGTTAATGTGGAGTTGTTCTAGTTTATGTCTAGAATAGCCTCCAATCTTCTGGGAACACTTTCCACAAGGTTTCGGAGTGTATCCGTGGGAATTTGTGCTCATTCAGCCAAAAGAACGTTTTGTTAGGTCAGGTACTGATGTTGAATGAGAAGATCTGGCTCACAATTGGCATTTCAAATCCATCGCAAAGATGTTCAGTAGGGTTGAGGTCAGGGCTGACTCTCAGCTTCCTCCACACCAAACTCCTCAAACCAGGTCTTTATGGAGCTGGCTTTATGTACCTGAAGGCAACCACCTGTGCACCTACCTTAGGCCATATGATCTATATGTACATGAAGAATATATAATTGCTCATTACATAATCAAACCCTGCTTAATGGCTGTGCTTTACTGCTCCTTCTCATAATTGCTAGTCTAGGAGTTATCTGACCTAACGAAAACAGTGCACTTGCCATGCCATATCTTATCTCAGCAGCATTTGTCATTGGCCAATCTTTAAATTAAGTATAATAAAAAGAGGACGAATGTAAAAACAAAACTTGCTTCAAAGTGTATGTTGAGCCAAAAATGTTTTTCCTTTAGTTTTGGATAGAATGAGCAGTCCAGAACTCCTGTTGGGTTTTAGAGCTACAGGGACACAGACTATATAAAGTATTTGTTTTTTACTGAACGTCTCGTCTCCAGGAATCAACCACTTGGCTCACACCTATAGTCTTTGTGCTCTTCTTATTGTGAATGGAAGTAGTTGGCCTCTTTAAAGTCTGTTGGGATTTCCTGACTTCTCAGAGTAGAGTGCTGGACTGGTCGGGTGATAGAACGATAGGAGAAATACAATTTTGCAACTGCACATGTGGCATAGGATATCCTCGAGATGAGTACAAATTACAGTTGCCTCCATCATTACCATAAATTACATAGGATGCTTACCCTCCCTCAAACCCGCAACACTTCTGGAATGCTTCCTTAAAAAATATTTTTATTAAGAACCCAAGTGAGGCACTTTTAAACTTCAAAAGGCCGATAGGGACCCCCAGGCATCTATTGGTGCTTAAGGTCTAAATTGTGATGGCCATGAAACGGACAATGGCATTGTTCTCTTTTCTCAGAGGTTAAAAACAAAGTACGTTGGGCTTTACCTAATGGCAAGTTGATGGTAAAACTACAGAGCACTACTATTCCTAAATTTCATAAAATCTGGAAACCATGGGTCTCAAATTTCCTTCCTGGCTTTGACATTCATCCCTTGGATCTCCAATACGTCTCCCCTTATCGGTTGAGTTGTATATGTGTCAGGACCTTCCTTGCAACATACCTGATGTTATCTTTGGCCGTCTGATTTTTTACCATGTGGCTATTGTTGATTACATCTATGAAACATTTGTAAATCCTTTAATAAAAAACATTGAATATAAATATTATTATTTTTATTTTATTTTTACTGGCACTGATGGTAGTTCAAGACTACCCTCAAAGTTTTTTTTTCTGTTCCTAAAAAAAAAAAAACCTACTAGCGCTAAAATGCAAATCCTTGCATGTGCACAAAACGTAACTATAGGGGATGCCTTGAAAGTATGTTTTTCTACAGGAAGCATTGTACCTTTCTGAAAAAAAGAAAGGAGGGCTGTTTACATACCCTGTTTCCCCGAAAATAAGACCTAGCGTGATTGTCGGTGATGGCTGCAATATAAGCCCTACCCCCCAAATAAGCCCTACCCTGTTTCCCCGAAAATATGCCCTACCCTGAAAATAAGACCTACAAGGACTTTAACTAGGGCTTATTTGGGGGGTAGGGCTTATATTGCAGCCATCGCCGACAATCACGCTAGGTCTTATTTTCGGGGAAACAGGGTAGGTAACTTTTAAATAAAGTCCCATTGCGCTCGAGTATAATGGTATCCAGAGGACTACCTGAAATTATTTTTTTTACTTAGCGTTGAGTGACCCGAGTGATATTTTCCATTCCGTTGGAGCAGAATGCTTCCAGAGGCCGAGGCGTATATCATTTCATAATGTGAAAGTGTGTCTGTGTTTTGGCATGGCTTGGCGCTGCGGCTTGTTGGCAGTTTATATACAGAACATGGGAAAATTCGTACCATCTTACCACTTGTCAGAACCCATTAATGCATAGCTTGTACCAGGCGACAGAACGGCGAGCGACATGTGCTAAAAGTTTTCACCGTGGCTGTGACAATGCTGGAACTAAGCTGTACAAAAAATACTTGTAAAAATATATTTAATCCCAAAGAGAAATGTAGTCCTTTTTTTTTCTTAATTTGTTTTTAAACTGTTTAAAACTTTATTTTTATATAAAGTTTGTAATTATAGCTTATTTATCCACAGAAGACTATTATTATGCCTTTGTTATCTAGGGATAAGTGAAATTAAGTTTTTTTTTTTTTTTTTTTTTTTTTTTATTCCCCGGAAATTTGGGCAAAATGACTTAAAGCTGAAGTTTAGCTAAAGAAAAAAAAAAAGAAAAAATCTTTATAGCTTTAGTGACCTAAGTCACTTGTAATGGAGTATGTCCTGAATTGTGCAGGCAGCTGGATCCTGTAAAAATCATTTTTACAGGGATGCCCCGTCCTCTTCCTGCAGCTGAACTTTCAGCACTGGGGGAATTAATAGCTCTGAGTCTTCTGTGAAGCTACAGTGAACAAACTCCTGCCGGGGACCTGCCTTTCCTCCCTCCTTCTCCTCCTCTGTAGGGAAAAGTTGTTTCATAGTGTACAATTCAGGTACCACAATCTCTGAATGAAAGATCCTCTCCCCTGTTCCGAGATTGTGTTACATGCATGTGTACACTATGAAACCACTTTTCTCAATGGAGAAAGAGAGTGGTTCCCTGTCGGGAGTTTGTTCATTGCAATACACAGGGGACTTCACGTGATCAACCAATTCAGTTCAGCAGCAGGAAGAGGACAGGTCATCCCTGTACAGAAGATGTCTACAGGGTCCTGCTTCCTGCACAACGTGATACGTACATCATTACCAGTAAGATTAGGCCACTAAAGCCATAGCAATTTTATTTATTTTTTTCTGTTTAAATTTCAGCTTTAACAAAACTGCATATAATTGATGGATACGGTGAAATTTTAACTGTTTTGGGTGTTTTTTAAGGGTCCAGTTGGCTTTTATACAGCTCCTCAGAGATGCAGAATCTACAGCTAACCTGGACTTGTTGTGTCAGAAACTGGCCTTCATTTGTTTGCTTATATTATCCTTTTTTTTCCCCCCACTGAAATAATTAAAAAAAAAAAAGTAAAAATAAAAATTCAAGTGATGGCACACAAACATTAATCCAATATTAAACTAAATAAACCAATCCCCCTTCCACTTCAAAGAAGAAAAAGGAAAAAAAAAACTTTCCGCTTGGCAGCTTAGTAAGCAAATTTGAGAGTTTTTGGTTTGAAAAATTTCAGAGATATCGCTGGCTTAACCTCAATGCTAGCATGTTGCTTTAATTGGAAAAGTTGACCTTTGTCTTCTGTACAGCAAGGCATGCACACGGTTGTTCTTAGGTTAGCCTTGGTGCAGACGGCCTGCATTTAGGATGTTTTAAGGCTGTAATATGACAAGTTGCCCAGGGGGTCGGGTTGCACTCCTTGCAGCTTTTTTTTTAACCGTAGAGGAAAAATACTGCTTACTTACAGAAAATCAATTAGGTAGTCTAGGGCTTAACACAATATCCTCCCTCTAACATTAGCAGTATCACCTTTGGCCGTAACCAATTTTACAGCTGCAAAGGCGAGCCAAATAGAGACCATCTGTCTTCCTCAGACCTGCCTGTAGAAAGTGCTAAACCTACCCTTTCAAATGTATTTATTGCAAGTGCCCAGAAGGGGACAGTTTTTTTTTTTTTGTAAGCCAAAACCAGACATGACTTATCAATATAGCTGGACTTTTTGACAATGAGGAGGTGTGGGTTACCAAAGTGCTTTAGACCCACTTATGTCACTTATGGATGTTAGAGTGTATTCCCAATTAAAACTTCCCTTCACGTAAGTCCCGAAGACACAACAAGAAGATGAAATTTCTGCAAAGTGAAGGAAAATCCCCTTTTAGAAGGTTGTCACAGAAACAGGTGTCTCCATTGGAAGATTTTGACTTCCCTTTTGTTCCAGTAATCAACCATAAAGATCTGGATTTCCCATGACTTTCAGTCCAGGTGACAGTGGTTACCAGAACAAATATGGAAGGGAAAATACCCCTAGCCCGAAGACACAACAAGAAGATGAAATTTCTGCAAAGTGAAGGAAAATCCCCTTTTAGACAGTTGTCACAGAAACAGGTGTCCCCATTGGAAGATTTTGACTTATCAATCAACCATAAAGATCTGGATTTCCCATTACTTTCAGTCCAGGTGACAGTGGTCACCAGAGCAAATATGGAAGGGAAAATACCCCTAGCCCCCCCTGCATTTTTATTGGTACATAGCAAGATCAGTTTATTTAAAACATTTGTGGTCTCCATTAAATACAACCTGGTGATGGCCAAAACATTTCAGGATGGATGTAGTTGATGAGCACCAAGATTGGCTCAGATCCTGTTCCCTACTAGATTGATACAAGCCTTTAAGGCCATCTTTATTAGGTCAATGCTTCAAGACATGGGGTCCCAAATGGTGTGGGCCCCTCTAAGTAACTGAAAAGATGTCTGGCTGGTCTGCAATGTCTTGGCATTAGGATGAAGTGCAGAAATGTATGTATGTGGGACTGTATTGGTTACAGTATTCCTTGGAGAATACTGTAATATAAGTTGCTGCCTCCTGGACTTTTTTCGCCTACATTCAGTCACAGCTGCCAGGGTTGCTTTACAGCAGTATTTTGTCTGTTCCTTTTGGCCCTATTTTCATCCACGAATACCAACAATGGGACATAATTTGCTCCACTGACACCAGTGGAGGTAAGAATTCCTCCCAATGACAAAAATTATGGCGCTCAATTCCTTCAAATGACACCAACGATGGGGCACAACACCTTCCAATGACACCAACAATGGGACACAATGACCAATGACAGGGTACAATTTCTACCTATGAGCACAACAATGGGGGGCTTTTCCTCCCACTGACACCAAAAGATGGGGAATCGTTCCCACTAGTGTCAGGACCTTTTCTACTCCCAATGGTCACAGTCTGGCCCCCCTTATCTCAGAAGGACAGTAAACTGGCCTTTTGTTTAAAAAGTTTGGTGATCCCTGCTTTACAGGTTTATACTTACAAGTAAGTGGTGTTTTCTTGGTGTTTACTTCATTTTAAAGTGAACCCGTGCATCACCCATGAAATATCCAGTACTTCCAAGTATGAGAAGCATGTAACTTCATCTAGTTGCTCTGAAGCGTTGAGTGACCAATCGCCAGCATGCATGGGGGCGGGACAAGAGTTCAAAATCTTACGTATGAGCCAATGTCACGCTAAAATTTCTCTGAGCAAACCAAGAATGGTGGGGTGGGGGTGGAGGCCAGCATATAGGTGGGGGCAATTGAGTCAACCTTTTGCTTTGACCTTCATGCGCAAAGCACACCTTTTTTCTTTGCTGGCCTTATAAGCAGCATCTTTCCCAACTTTGCAAAAACGATGATTTTAAAATATCAAATCCCAGAAAAGGATAAATTTTATTATGAAGCAAATTATCGCGCCCTTATCGCGTCACCAAACTAGAGAAAGTTGTTTTTTTTCCAGTTTTAATAGCAGTTTAGAAATGTTATCGCTAGATTGGTCACAGACATAATTCACATCTTTCTTCGGGCACAGTAAACAGAAGAAATGGTTTAATGGCTCCATAAAAGGCACTCTATGCTGATAGCTCAGATTAGGCCTTGCAGTAATGGATTTTGTCGTGGGGGAAGGGCACCCGTTTGACAGAGTGAAATGTACTGGAAGGGAATCTGCACGCTTCTCTGATGTATGTCAACTACTCCCAATCTTATGCCATACGCGGGGAAGACAGATTGAGAGCGCCCATGACACAGTCATCCTTACCTAAATGCAAGACCATCTTCTGTGGCTGCTTAAAGGGAGCAGTGCCATAATTGGGAAGGTTAAAGGACAGCTATTGATTTCAGCAGTGCTTTCAATGAATGGGGTGTGTAGGACTCCTTAGGGGGACGGTAACAAGTTCTGTGGTCAGAAGCGCTTGGTACTGCACACATTTTCCAGCTTGTTGGGAAATCTTTCCAGAAGGTTGATGATCATATAGAGAAGGGAGTGAGAGCTTCCTCACGTGAGAACAAGGTGGGTCTAGATGCCTTTAGAAGTTTGAGGACAACTGTGTGCACATATACAGTAAATGGACTTTTTTTTTTGCCAAAATGTAACTGGGCCTTTACAAGCCAGGCCTTTAACATTGCTTATGGAGATCTGGAAATGAGTAGATACCGTAATTTAGGGGCTTAATAGGGTGCCAACTTTATCCAGATTTGACAGATTGCTGGGAAGACTCTGCACAAGCTGGCAAAAGTCATTCCCTTAACCATAGAACTAAGGGAACAAGACTTGCCACATGCACAGATATTGCCTCATTGCATCAGATATTGGCAGTTTGATCTGCAAAATTTGCATGACTTTCTGCCCATTTTCTAAAAGGGATTATTCACACCATGTCCATTGAGATGCATTTTCTGCACACCACTGCACATGTATGGTGGGAACATTTCTTTGTGGAGCTTCTAAATGTAGAGAATAAGATGCTACACGTGTAAATATTATCTTCACGGGGGCCACCATGTTTGCTCATTACATATGCACCCTGAGTTTCCTGCTTTGCATGATTGTGCTTTACCTGTCTCCTGTTCTCTCTCATTCTCTTTTGTGGTCTCTCTTGCGCCCTCTCTTGTTTCCTTGCCCTCCTTCATGCTCTTTCTCGCTGTTGTACTAGTGCTCAATCCTTCGCTCTCTTGTGTTTTTTCTCTTCTGCCCCCCCTTTGCTCCCTTGCCCCCCTTGTGCTGTTTCTATCATGCTCCCTTGCTTGATTTTGCTTGCTGTTGTACTGATGCTCAATCGTTTGCTCACTTGTGCTCTTACGCCCTCTCATACTCACTCCCTCTAGTGCTCTCATGCTTGCTCTCTCATGCCTGCACTCTCTCTCTCATGCTCTGGTGCTCACTCTCTCTCATACTCTTGTGCCCACTGTCCCGTGCTCGCGCTCTCTCTCTCGTGCTCGCGCTCTCTCTCTCGTGCTCGCGCTCTCTCTCTCGTGCTCGCGCTCTCTCTCCCTCGTGCTCGCGCTCTCTCTCTCGTGCTCGCGCTCTCTCTCTCGTGCTCGCGCTCTCTCTCCCTCGTGCTCGCGCTCTCTCTCCCTCGTGCTCGCGCTCTCTCTCTCTCGTGCTCGCGCTCTCTCTCTCGTGCTCGCGCTCTCTCTCTCGTGCTCGCGCTCTCTCTCTCGTGCTCGCGCTCTCTCTCTCCTGCTCACTCTCTCTTTCTCGTGCTCTCACTCATGCTCTCATTTTTGTGCTCTCTCTCGTGCTTGCTTGCTCTCTCTCTCTCTCGTGCTTGCTTGCTCTCTCTCGTGCTTGCTTGCTCTCTCTCTCCCTCGTGCTTGTGCTCTCCCTCTTGTGCTTGTTCTCTCTCTCTCTCTCTCTCTCATGCTTGCTCTAATGCTCGCGTTCTCGCTCGCTCTCGTGTTCTCTTTCACTCGCTCTCATGTTCTCTCACACTTGCTGGCTCGCTCCTGTTTTCTCTCTTGCTCGCTCCTGTTTTCTCTCTTGCTCGCTCTCGTGTTCTTGCTCGCACGTATGTTCTCCCTCACTAGCTCTTGTGTTCTCTCTTGCTCTCGTATTTTCTCTCACTTTCTCTCATGGTCTTTCTCATGTGCTCGCTCTCTCATGCTCTCGCTCTCTCTTGTGCTTGTGCGCTCTCTCGCTCACTCTTGTGTTCTCTCACGCTCGCACTCGTGTTCTCACTCGCTAGCTCTCGTGTTTTCTCTCACTCTCGTGTTTTCTCTCGCTTTCTCTTGTGGTCTCTCATGCTCACGCTCTCTCTTGTGCTCGTGCTCTCTTATGCTTTCGCTCTCTCTTGTGCTTGTGCTCTCTTATGCTTTCGCTCTCTCTTGTGCTCAGGCTCTCTCTCGCTCACTCTCGTGTTCTCTCTCGCCCGCTCTCGTGCTTTCTCTCATTTGCTTTTGTGGTCTCTTTCATGCGCTTACTCTCTCATGCTTGCGCTCTCTCTCGTGCTCTCCCTCTCATGCTCACACTCTCTCTTGTTCTCGTGCTCTCTCTCTCTCTCACTCTCGTGTTCTTTCTCTCTCTCTCTCGCTTGCTCGCTCTTGTTTTCTCTCTCACTGTTTAGCAGGCTTGCTGATTACATTAACTCATATACAGATAGTATAATGCAATGAAAGCTTAAGCAGTATGAACGTCACATCAAAAATTATATTTGGACAAACTTTACAATAGGAACTGTGTTTATAGTAACTGTACAATAGTAAATGGATATATAACATTTCCACATATTAAAACAATTCTATGTGGGCTTTTTTATTCTTCTATTTTATAAAGTTCTATACATATCTTGAAGGAATGGCTGCTAATGTTAAGCTTGTTTAATGGTGCACAGGTTATGCAGCAGTAGAGGAAGAAAAACCAAAGCGAGTCTATAAACTCTGGTCCTAATTACTCCCTTTAAGCGTCCTATAGTCAGGCCTTTTTCCATTTAGTCTCTTTCAGATATTACTGTGTTTTCTTGAATCTGCAGACATTGGAATAATGTAAACATTTTACTATCACTTTATCCTTGCTCAGCATCCTCGATGAAGTGCTATTGGAGCGCGCACTGCTGAGTGTTACACGATAGCAAAAGTCAAGGAGTCCATCCATACACATTAAAGATTTTTTTTTTCTTTCCCTCTTACGGAGTGCAAGTGAAATGTATACAGCACGCAGCAGGCTGGAGCCGTGTTCGGGGAGTTTAATTTAATTAGTGTTGATCATGACTGCAGATGATGGAGATTTGATAAGGAATAATTTAGTACTTAACAGGCTTTTACATGCACCAACTCTATGTGGGAAGGTAAAGCAAATTGCAGAAAATGAGTGCGCTGTTTTTTTGTGCAAATGCCAATAAGCTGGAAGAAAACCTTTTAGCAGATGCACAAGCTTTGGCTAGTACGGAATACTCTGATTTTCCTATAAGGACAGGGCATCCCTTTCTGGCTTTTTTTTTGAAGAAAATCATAGAAAATAAACAGCCTACTCATCATGCCTTTTCTTTGGCCTCAAAAATTCAGTGCTGGCAAAGAAATGAGCATTCGTTAGTGGCTTTTTTCCCGCATCACATTGGGTGACAGCATGGACCATTATGAGCATTATAATTAGAGATGTTTGAAGTTTAACTCAAGCCAAACTTTTTTTTTCTTTTTTTTTTTATATATATTGCATAGATTGGAGAAAGATTTGAATGAATATTGATTTTTATTGCTGTCTAGAAAGGTTTCTTGTCCATTTTCTGTGTTTTTGGAGAAAACAGGAAGTCAAGGACAAACTCTCCTATGGGGACACTGGTGGTAAATACCTGTGGTATCCCTCTAGAACAGTGGTCTCCAAACTGCTTCCCACAGGCCGGATATGGCCCTTTGCTTTCCTTTTTCCGGCCCTCCATCCATTAACGCCAATGACAGGACACTATTCCTTCCACTGACACCAGTGTTTGTGCACTATAACCCCCACTGACACCAACAATAGGGTACTATTCCTCCGCTAAACACCAATGGGGCACCATTCATCCTACTGATATCAACAATTCAACAATGGGCCACCTTTCCTCCCACTAGTATCAACAACGGGGCACCATTCCTCCCATTGATATCAACAATGGGGCACCATTCCTCCCACTGATATCAACAATGGGGCTCCATTCCTCCCATTGATATCAACAATGGGGCTCCATTTCTCCCACTGATATCAACAATGGGGCTCCATTCCTCCCACTGATATCAACAGTTGGGCTCCATTCCTCCCACTGATATCAACAATGGGACACCATTCCTCCCACTGATATTAACATTAGGGCACCATTCATCCCACTGATATCAACAATGTGGCACCATTCCTCCCACTAAAATCAATGGTGGGACATTCTTTACTCCTACTGACACCAGGGCATTTTCTAATCCCACTGGCCACAGCCTGGCCCCCCTAAAGCCTGAAGGAATGTTAATTGGCCCTTTGTTTAGAAAGTTTGGAGACCCCTGCTCTAGAAGCTGAAAATCACTGTAGTAGTGACCTCTACTCCAGTGATCTCCACTAGTTTTTGGTGGAAAGGTAGGGCGGTGACCTCACACTCTCCACAGCATCCAATTACAGAATACAAAGTATTCTCCCAAATTAAGAGGAATTCCCCTATAAGACAGTTGTCCACTAAACAGGTGTCCCCATTGGAAGATTTCCTCTTACAGGCTCTTTCACACAGGCATTGAAATCGTAAGCGGCCTTTATTGGCCATTAACCCACCTATATCCTTAATGAACATTTTGGACGTATTGCAAAGGCATTTAAGACCCATCAGGTGACGCTCCTCAAATGCCCTCTTAGATGTTTATTTTTTTACAAGGCTAACATGAGAAATGATTACTTTCTGACCCTTTTCAAACTTGTCTTAAACACACTGGAAACACATTTACAGTGTGTTTATGGGTTGCATGTGGTGCAGTTCAATAGAAGTGAATAGAGGCGGTTGCTAAGCGTCAATATCTACCGAAATGTTCAAGCAGTATTGTTTTTTTGCCTTGCAACGACTTGAGCTAACCCTGAAGTGTCCTCCACCCGCTCTCCATTTTAATTTTGAGTGGCGTTGCTAGGCAGTTAGGAAGCAGTAAAAACGCCACCCAACCGCCTATTTTTACCGCATGTGTGAAAGAGTCCTACCTCCTTGTTCTGGGGACAACTCAAAAATTTTGAGCTTCCCCACCCTTTCTTTTTCGTATTACAAATAGAGGGGCGAATCTCCCCATTGAGCACAGACAACAATAAAAACTTTGACACAGGGTCTAACCTTTTTCCAAAAAAATCAAAAAAAGGGTTTTCCTGGAGATACCCTCTAAGGAAGAACTACAAGGCGTATATCCTACAGGAAACAAGTATATATTGTCACTGTAGTTAGCTCATCCCAACCTTTCTCCTGTATAATTGTTCAGTGGAACATTGATACAAGCGAGTTCCCATTTTTGTGACCACTGGTTGACCATTTGCTTGATCAATTTTTGGTTAACTATGCACGACTATTGATTTGTGCTGTTTGGGTTCTAAGTTAAATTCCCTACCAGGCATATCTGTATGTATTTCTATATTTGAGCCGTCTTTCTCCAGGTACCCACATTTTCCTTCATAATCCAAGACCATAAAGATAGCCTGGCTGGCTGCCACCCGAATTGGCCTTAAAGTATCTGTATGCTCATAGACTGGTACAAATGGTTCTTTTTCTCATTACATGCTTCTGCAATATAGGAATGTGGGGAAAAAGGCTTAAACTACTACGCTTGTATTGGGCTACTAATTGGGTCTACATAACTTAGATACCAATTGTGTATATACACATACACATACACATATACTGTGTATAAATATATATATATAAAAATGTGTATGTCCCCCCTCTGATGTGGAAGTTCAAGGGGTGGGGGTAGTGGATGTAAGAGAAACTCTAAGCTTAAAAAAAAAAAAGTCCTACACTTCTGCAACATATGATCCATGTGGGAATTCTGACCAGAGGAAATGAAATAATTGAATTGTCCTCTTGTTGTCCACTGGCCAGCCTCAGAAAAAAAAATTGACTGAATGCACATTAGTGACGTGTAATGCTAATTGGTATTGAATGGAGCACATGCAGAGAGTATTCTGCCATTTCAAGTTAATTCATCTCAGATGTCCTATAGCATGAACTCGCCAAGACTTCTGAGGGTGCGAATAAATCATAGGTTTGTGAGACCTGCCCCCGTAGGGAAGATCGGCTAAGGAGAGCTTGTTGCCCCGTTTTTTTACATTTGTTCCATTAGACCTTTTTAATTGTTTTTATATTGACTCTTTCCTGTGTTCTATTTTAGGGTCTTTTCTCTAGTTCTTCCATCTTTTATTCTCTCAGTTATATTTTAAGAATCAGAAATGTATTTTTGGGGGGTTTTGAGTGACACCCAAACCACCTCGTAGGCATGCAAATTCTGGTTACAATTCCAGTGGACTTGTTTTAGTGCGGTGGATGAATTTCCTTGAGGACCATTAAAGTGTTACTAAACCCACAACCGTAAAATCAGTCTGTATATACAGTAAAGCATGCTTGTTATACTCACTGTGGAACTTAGGGGGTTAATCCTCTGCATTGTGTAAGAAGGCTGTTTGATCCTGTCTTCTCTGATCTTGCCCTTCTTCCACTGTCTGCAGAACATGTCCTGATAAGACAGAGTTACTGGAGTCAGGCTGCACATGCTCAGTTTGGTGTGTATTGCTAGAAAGTTTAATTTTTCCTTTCTTGGGAGAGTGTATGTGATCGTCACAGGGCCAATCAGCACTGTCCAGACAGAGGGTCAGGGGTCCTGCATCCTGATAGGTCAGCCAGTGCAGTTTGAAAACTCCTCCTACAAGCTTTAACCAGGCACTCATAGAAGTCACAAGACTGCTACATACTGCTGATGAAAAAAGGTATTCAACAGTGTTTATATTTACTAAAATAATTGCATTTCCATGTATTGTGGGGGACCAGATATAGTGAACGCAGGCTCCTGGGTTTAGTAACACTTTATGTTGGCTGCTTGCACACGTTAATGTTTGATGATGTGGATCTCTTGTGCATGCATTTTGGGTGCAACCCTGTCTATTTCTGATAGGGCACCAATGGACGTTGGCACAAAAAAACCGTGTACCTGATCCATTAACACACCATAACATGTACCTGCGATGTGTTGGCCAAAAATTAATCCGGTATGTTTCTGAGCCCATTGAATCTTGTTAAGGGCAGATAGGAAATGTAGGTATAAATAGGCCCTTCTAGCAATCCTTCAGGATAATTAGCCGTGCACAGCTATCGTGCAAGTGGTCATAGGTCTTTATTTATTACAGGTACTTATATAGCAGTGTCAATTTTACGCAGCGCTTTACATATATATTGCACATGCACATCAGTCCCTGCTCACAAGGAGCTTACAATCTAAGGTCCCCAACTCAGATTCATACAGACACATACTAGGGCCAATTTAGGCTGGGTTCACACTGGATGCTGATGCGGCTCACAGCAGGGGTCCGGTGCATCCTGGTTCTCCGTTTCGGGTCCAATTTCAGCCAAAATTTTGGGCTGAATTCGGACCTAAAAAGGGCGAAAAGGCACACAGAGCTCCTATGCAAATTCGCACCGGAGCCGCATCAGAGATATGTGAACCGGCTCCATAGGGAGCCAGTCGCATTCTCCTGCTATTGTGAATTGAATGAGGAGATCCCGCATCCAATTCGCATTAGTGTGAACCCGGCCTAAGACAGGAGCCAATTAACCTACCAGCATGTCTTTGGAGTGTGAGAGGAAGTTTGGATTTGAACCGACCACCCTAGTGCTGCCCAGTGGGGCACTTTAAAACTTCAAAAAGCCAAATTGGATTCCCAAGCGCTCAGGTCCAAGTTTTGGTGGCCAAGAAACAGACAGTAGCTAAGACGTGTCTTATTGATTCCCTGGTCATCTTAGAGGTTTGAAAACACAGTACATTGGGCTTTAGTGAATGACAAGTTAATACCAAAACTACATTGTACTACTATGCCTCAATTTCATAAAATCTGGGAACCATGGGTCTCAAACTTCATACCAGTTGGCTTTGCTTATATATGTTTTTTTTTTGTTTGCAAATCTTCAGGGGCTTAATCACATCAGACTGCAAAGTTATCAAAAAACGTGACCTGCAAACTAAAGGGTTTATTTTTGCCCGTTCCTCCGATCTTGGCATTCTTGCAATGGTCTCTTCACAACCACTGCACTCTATGGTTCCTTCTCCTAACTCTTGCATTACTACTGGACACATAGGTGACTTGGGATCAGAAGAACCACAGGGTATGACAGGCATACCTCCCAACATTTTGAGATGGGAATGAGGGACACCTACTAGCAAATGTATGTAGGCATGGGACACGCCCCTGTCACACCCCCCTTTAAAGAAGAATTAACCAAGAAAAAGGTTAATTAAATCTATAAGGGCTTTTGTTTACCACTACTATTCCTTTATATTGGCTTTTAAAATTTACAAATGCAGGAATTTAGAAATTGGATGAAAGGTTTAGGGCCGGGAAACACTTTTTGAAAGATAAAAAGTGCATTTTATATACAGCTATATAGATCAGACCAAAATGAGGGACAAATGAGGGGGAAAGAGGGACAGAGGGACATTGCTCCAAATCAGGGACAGTTGGGAGCTAAGGGCAGGGGATGTGGGCATTCTCTATTCTTTCTTTCTTTCTTTCTTTCTTTCTTTCTTTCTTTCTTTCTTTCTTTCTTTCTTTCTTTCTTTCTTTCTTTCTTTCTTTCTTTCTTTCTTTCTTTCTTTCTTTCTTTCTTTTTCTCCGAAGTGTAGAATGTAAAAGATGCTTCAGATGGCAGTAGCTCTTAAACAAGAGTTAAGAAAGGTTAACCAGTGGTTAGGTTGGGTACAAACCCTCTTTAGCAGGTTGTTTTTTTTTTTTTTACTTTTTTTTTCTAAACTTGAATACACTATTGCTTAAAATTACTGTTGCTTGTAACGTTTAATCCAATGCTGAAATATGCATGCTCATACATGAAGGATGAGATTGTAAGCCTTTCTTTCATCTTGCTGTTTGTATGTGCATCTTGTAATAAGAACAGCTAACTGTTGCATTCAAAAGGAAAGCACTACAAGTATTTTACCAGTAATTGAGGAGCAGTCATTTCTGTTTATGTATTACCATGGCTCATGATACAAAATACATCAGCCATATGTGATCTAAATATAGTAGATGTTTATATGCCCAGGACACACCTGGCGCCTAATTCAGAGCAGCGTAAATGCAGTATTTCATTTTAACCACTTACCGACCGGCTCATGCTGATATACGTCGGCAAAGTGGCATGGGTGCGCAAAACGACGTACCCGTACGTCACTCCGTCATCGGCAGCTAGCGGGCGAATCGAAAAAAGGCATTTCCCTGTTCTGCCTAGTAACATGACAAGGATCTACTGCTCCCAGTGATCGGGAACAGTGATATCTGTCATGTTCTAGTGAGCCCATCCCCCCTACAGTTAGAACACACTGAGAGAACACACTTAACCCCTTGATCGCCCCCTAGTGTTTAACCCCTTCCCTGCCAGTGACATTTACACAGTAATCGGTGCATTTTTTTTAGCACTGATCGCTGTATAAATGCCAGTGGTCCCAAAATAGTGTCAAAAGTGACCAATCTGTCCGCCGCAGTCACAATGAAAATCGCAGATCGCCGCCATTACTAATAAAAAAAAATAATAAAAATGCCATAAAACGATCCCCTATTTTGTAGATGCGAAAACTTTTTTTTTTTCTTACCAAAAATATGTAGAAGAATACGTATTGGCCTAAACTAAGGAAGAAATTTGTTTTCTTATATATTTTTGAGGGATATTTATTATAGCAAAAAGTAAAAAATATTGCTTTCTTTTCAAAATTGTCGCTCTTTTTTTGTTTATAGTACAACAAATAAACGCAGAGGTGATCAAATACCACCAAAAGACAGCCGCGCAATTGTCAGTTAAAGCGACGCAGTGCCGTATCGCAAAAAAGGGCCTGGTCAGGAAGATGGTAAATCCTTCCGGGGCGGAAGTGGTTAAAGTCTAAAAACTCAGCTGAAATACATACATTTGGACAGCTTCACCTTTAGAATTTTAAATCTTTTCAGGTTAGTCTTGTAATTCACAGACCCCTTCCACGCTGCCTAGCCAGAATGATGACACCACCATTTCCTATCGCAGTTCTGCAGCTTCCTGTGTCCGCTGCTTGTGCACTGGACTATGAATGATCCTCATCTACCCTAGTTTCATCTTTGAGGTCCTCCTTGTGCTTCCCTCCTCCAGTTCCCAGTGCCTGAAGTCATGCTAGATCAGCCTTCCTCAACCTCTTCAACACAGAGGAACCCTTGAAATAACTTTCCGGTGTCAGGGAACCCCTGCTTATAGGGCGTACACACGGTCGGACTTTGTTTGGACATTCCAACAACAAAATCCATGGATTTTTTCCGACGGATGTTGGCTCAAACTTGTCTTGCATACACACGGTCACACAAAGTTGTCGGAAAATCCGATCGTTCTGAACGCGGTGACGTACAACACGTACGTCGGGACTATAAACGGGGCAGTGGCCAATAGCTTTCATCTCTTTATTTATTCTGAGCATGCGTGGCACTTTGTCCGTCGGATTTGTGTACACACGATCGGAATTTCCGACAACGGATTTTGTTGTCGGAAAATTTTATATCCTGCTCTCCAACTTTGTGTGTCGGAAAATCCGATGGAAAATGTCCGATGGAGCCCACACACGGTCGGAATTTCCGACAACACGCTCCGATCGGACATTTTCCATCGGAAAATCCGACCGTGTGTACGGGGCATAAGAGTTACTATATCTACAACTCATGATACACGAGTGTGATGGTCAGTGGGAAGAATGCTTCTTATGCCCCGTATACACAATTGGACTTTCCGTCAACAGAACCGTGGAATTTTGTTCGAAGGTTGTTGGCTCCAACTTGTCTTGCATACACACAAATGTTGTCCAACAATTACGAACGTAGAGATGTACAAGACGTACGGCGAACCGATAAAAAGGAAGTTCAATAGTCATGTGATATCTCCATTACCAACGCTAGTTTTACAAGACCGAGCGCTTCCGGCTCGTACTTGATTCCGAGCATGCGTGGACTTTTGTGCGACGGACTTGTGCCCACGCGATCGGAAAGTCCGACAACAAAAATTTGTTGGCCGAAAAATTTGAGAACCTGCTAGCCAGCATTTGTTGATGGAAAGTCCGACAACAAATGTCCAATGGAGAGTACACATGGTCAGACTTTCCGCTAACAAGCTCACATCCAACATTTGTTGTCGGAAAATCCGATCGTGTGTACGGGGCATTACGCTTGTGAACATTGGGAAGAATTACCCCCTTCGAGATACATAAAAATATCAATGGTATCAGTGGGAACTTATCTGACAGGCAGAAATTGCTCTATGCTCAAGAAAACCCGAGCAACCTTTGGAGGAACCCTGGCTGAGAAATCCTGTGCTAGATTGATTCAAGATGGACATGACACTATACTGACCCCAGTGGCACCTCATTAGCTCATAATGTGATACATCGCACACAAAGGATTGGCAGAAGATAACCTAAAGACAGATTTCTGATAAATATACTGGACTTATTTATTTATTTATGATGTTTTTACTGTTCTGCTTCGATTTCCATACTGATACCATGAGTGTGCGTTTTCTGCTAATACGCAACCAGGTAACTGTATCTCTGTCTTGTCTTCTAGTGGCTTTCCATGGTGTCCCAGTGAAAATCAAGAAAGAACCGCACAGTCCCTGCTCTGAACTGAACACCACCTGCAGCCAGGAACAGCCTTTCAAGTTCAGCTATGGCGAAAAGTGCCTGTACAATGTCAGGTAGGTAAAGCCTATGTCGTGGCGCCTTGGTAGATGGTTGTAGATTTTCGCAAAGGCAAAATCAGTAATTTGGACATCAGTAAACCTTACTGGTCTGACATCATATTGAAGGGCTGAATGTTTTCACTGATGGTCTGAATGTTTTACGGAGGTTCCATAAGTCGGTTATCAAGGGGGCCTTGTAGCTTTATTTAGTTCATAACTGACTGTCTGGACTCTGGAGTTGCAAACTACCATGAAATGGCATTCATAAATATGTATTATTACTATTATATATCATTGGTGCGTTTCGAGAACTTGACTTCCTGTTTGTTGGATAGAAGAAAAAAAAAAATATATCTGCCCACTCATGCTCTCTGTCTATTGTCAACATCTATCAGCTGCCCTGAATGTGAACTGTGAGGTTAATGTCAGCCATGATTTAGCTGGCTCCACTGATCCACAGACTTCATAGTGGTAATTGTTCCTCCAGCAGCTTTCTCTTATAACAGATCACTTATATTATACTTATTTATGACTTGCTGATGACCACAACCAATTAGTCACTCTTATGAAGGTCCTATGGTTGTGATCCTGACCTGGTCCTGCCTATCACACAAAAAAAAAGAACAAAAAGCTAACTATTTGCACACCTTTTTTTTTATCTTCTACATTTTCATGTTCTCCACTATGTTAAAGGAGAAGTATGGTCAAAGCTCTTTTGACCATACTTCTCCTGTAGGTCACAGGAGTGCACTTAGTTCTGCACTCCTGTGACCCAGATTTAGCCGATAGCGGGCTAAAATCCACTGTCAGTTCACATCATAGAGCCAGTTCAGGCTCTGCAGGGATCCTGACAATAGTGTTGGGATCTGCCCAGATGCCTGACCGGCAGCTGGCTCCGCCTCTCTGTGGTC
Organism: Aquarana catesbeiana; assembly: GCF_042186555.1. NCBI lineage: Eukaryota > Metazoa > Chordata > Amphibia > Anura > Ranidae > Aquarana > Aquarana catesbeiana. The sequence goes on from NC_133328.1 coordinate 24,515,257, forward strand.
CTCTGAGAACCTGAGCCAGCCGTTCCCGCCCCCTCCCTCTACAGCCTGGCGCTCCAGTGAGCACTGAAGGGGTAGAGCACAGAGCGCTGATTGACACGCTTGACTAATAGTGCTGCAGCACGCCCTTTTGCCGACTTGCACCGGAGGGGGGGAGGAATCCAAAAAGTGAAAGTTCCATTTTTGGGTGGAACTCCACTTTAAGACGTATGGGCGGAGCTGACATTATGACGTCGCTTCCCGCCTCCTGTGGTATGGAGACAGGTGGGGGGCCATCTTCCCCCTCACTCATCTCCATACCACAGACATGACAGGACCTGATCGCCTCCGCCGCTACCGACGGCTCCGGTAAGCGGCGGAGGGCGCGGGAGAGTGGCGGGAGGGGGGGGTGTGGCACCTATCCCACCGCCGATAATGATGATCTCACGGTGAATCCGCAGCAGAGACCACCATTATCGTAAATACGACCGGCTCCAGAAAAGATGGATACCGAGATATCCATTACCGAGATATCCATCTTCAAAGTGCCGACGTATATGTACAGGAGCCGGTCAGTAAGTGGTTAACTGAACAAGCTGAAGTTAGAAGCTGATTGGCTACCATGCACAGCCGCACCAGATTTTGCACTCTCCAGTTTTAGTAAATCCAGCCCTCTGTCTCTGCTGCTCTTGTGCTGACTTTCTATCTCTCTCACTCATGCCATCCTCCATATCGCTCTCACTCATGCCATCCTCCATATCTCTCTCACTCATGCCATCCTCCATATCTCTCTCACTCATGCCATCCTCCATATCTCTCTCACTCATGCCATCCTCCATATCTCTCTCACTCATGCCATCCTCCATATCTCTCTCACTCATGCCATCCTCCATATCGCTCTCACTCATGCCATCCTCCATATCGCTCTCACTCATGCCATCCTCCATATCGCTCTCACTCATGCCATCCTCCATATCTCTCTCATATGCACCTTTTGTCTTCATGTGCCTGCTCGCTGTTTTCTCTCTTGCATTCTATTTATCTCTCACCAGCTTGCTCTTTCTCCCTCTGTCTACCTGCAAAAAAAAAAAAAACTTGAATTCCTCCCCACTAGATCATTCATTCTATCAGTACTTCTGTGACCTTGTTAGCTGTTTAAGACTGCCGCTACTTAAATTTGAAAAAAAAAAAAAATAGTTTGTGTGTATTGCTGAATTCAGTAATGTTTTCCATGCAAGCTCAGCATATGAATCCACAGTTGCCATCTAAAGACATTAAGACACCTTTGTAATTTACTAGCCTTAAAGTTGCCAGTTTTGTAATTTATTGGGCTCTTTGAGGGCCTCTTGACTTTTCGTTCCTTTAGATGAAAAATAATGCTTTTCAGCAGAGTGTTTTCAAAAAGCTTTTTAACCTTTGCTTTCTTGACTGTAATGCATTTTTGCATACCATGGTTAAGACAGGCTTTTAAAGTGATTTACACTGTGTTGCGTGTCTGCTTGACAACGCATTGTAGGTAAGACACACAGGAGACTCCGGTGACTTTTATTATTTCTTTTGTAGTTTTGTTTTTTTGCAGCGTGGGGCCTTCTGGCCATGAACTTCATCCCAAATGCTCTATTAGTAAAATTTTGATTACTGGCGGCCTTGAATCACCTGTCACCCGATTTTTTTTTTTTTTTTTTTTTTTTTTCTCAAATCATGTAGCTTGTGTCTTTGACCCATCCTTGGTTTATGCAAACCCAATCACTTAAAGCTGAACTCCAGGCAATTTTTTTTTTAATTTTTCCAGTGCAATGAGGCTGAGCCCGCGCTGCGCAGGTTAACTGCTCGTTTTATTCTAGGGGAGAGGACAGTGCAGATCTACTTACCTGATTCACCGATCATCTTTGCACAAGACCAGTCCGGCATCCCCCCGTGCTCCAGCAGTCTTAAAAAATGGATTGTTCCTGCAGTCACCACCCTCCATAGACAGGAACAGTCCATTGCTGGACCATAGGGGAGCGCGGTTTTCTGGAGGATCTCCAGATCAGGTGAGTATAAACCTTGTAGGAAGCAGTAGGGGGTACTACTCAAAGTATTACCAAAAGGCGGACTTTATAGGCCAGGAAACAATATAAACCAATCAAATTTATTAGAAAAATATAGAATACAAACATTGTCTTCAAAAAAGGGTAAAAACCATAACATATATGCATCTGTGTTATTAGTGCAGTGAGCCCTTGTGCGTCTACGCGTCTTTGAACCTTGGCCATGTCCTGAAGAAGCCTAATGGCGAAACGCGTAGATGCACAAGGGCTCACTGCACTAATAACACAGATGCATATATGTTATGGTTTTTAACCTTTTTTGAAGATAATGTTTGTGATCTATATTTTTTTAATAAATTTGATTGTTTATATTGTTTCCTGGCCTTATAAAGTCCACCTTTTGGTAATACTTTGAGTAGTACCCCCTACTGTTTCCTCAATATTTAGGGACGTGGCTATCTAGTGCACTCTCTCCTCTCATTTATAAACCGTTTCCCCAACCATAGAAAAAAAACGAGCATTTGACCCATGCAGTCGGGCTGTGAATAAAAAAAAAAAAAATGTGTCCGCCGTTGGTCTTTAAACTTCAAAAATTTAAAGGGTAACTCCACTTCCGTGGGGAAAAAAAAGTAGTAAAAAAAGAAAAAATAATATAGCATATATAATTGTGACACAAGTCATATTGTAATTGAATGTTATTAAAAATGACCTTTCCTTTTCAATCTGCAGCCACTGTAATTTTCTAAAAATGCAATATGGCTACCTGGAGTTGTTCTGTACACAGAGTGTGTACTGACCACTCCCCAGAAACAGCATTTCCTGCTTGTGTGATTGGCTCATCAATTTTCCCAGAAGTCCTGCACTAAGATACAAGTCAGATTTCAGGCATCCCCTGCAACAAAAATTTCATTTTTGGTGAGACACTTCCAGTAGGAACACGTATAAAGGGATGCAGGCCCAGCAGATTTCCTCATTAGTGCCCTGCAGGTGCACAGCAGATTGATAATTATGAAACCACTCCCACTAGACCCACTCATCACTGAGGCTCAGAGGAACATACAGGGATTACTTCAGTATAACAAAAGGTAGGAATCTGCAACAAAGGTTGTTATAATCCTTGCAATGTACATAGATCACCCAGAGAGGAATGGATTTTTTTTTTATCAACAAAAGTGGAGTTACTCTTTTTAAGGATTTTTTTTTTTTTTTTTTAGAGAGAGCTGGGAAGTGTTAAAACGCCTATCAGTTTATTTTTTTTGCTTTTTTGTGTCCCACTGGGAAGGTTTCCCTTCATTACCTGGTGTCACAACAGAAATAGACAAAAAAGTGGGGTTCCAACTTCAGACCGTTGTCACCAGAAAATTTGCCCCCCATTGGAAGATTTCCCCTCTCCTCTTGCTCATGAAAACTCAAAGATTTTGGATTTCCTTCCACATTCTGTTTCCTTTGTCACCAGGACAAATGGAGAGGGTGAACCTTCCTAGTGGGGAGGTCAGAGGCTCCTCTTCACGTAGAGTTCACCTGTCACATTCATGTCCCCCCTATATTTCAGAAGCCCTTCATCACCACAGATCCTCCCCCATCACAGAATCAGAGTCCCCTCAATCACATCACACTCCCCCTATACATGAGAGCCCACCACCACATCAGAGATGCCTCATCGCCACAGTAACCCTTCTTCCATCTTTGGTCCAGGGAAGCTGGGCCTCATACTCGCGGCACACTGGGAGAACTTGGGAGAACTCAAACACTGCACTAGAATGTTAATGTCATTTCAAAAGCAATTTTCAATACCCTTTTTAAAAGTGCAGCTCTCAATAAAATAATACCTGCTGACCATGTCATAAAGGTCCTTGTCTCCTTTTATGTGCTCCTGGGTTGTCACCTTGTCACCCAGTCTTCCGATGGAAACTTCAAGTGGCCAATTTCAATGCAAATTATGTTCACCTAGTCCATCGTTGTCACCATCAGGAAACCTGCCCTGAGAAACACAATGCAGCCTTTGCTGGAGTGTATGTAGAAAGGTCTCCATGCCATCTAGTTAGGGTTTCTAACTACTTAAACTACTGTGTTCCTTTAAAACTTCCATGCCTCCTATTTTAATTGTTTGATGTGTTTCTGTTTTTATTATTTTAGTGCCTATGATCAGAAACCACAAGTTGGAATGAGGCCCTCTAACCCGCCAACTCCTTCCAGCACACCAGTGTCTCCATTACATCATGCGTCACCCAATACAACTCAGAACCCTAAACCAGACCGTCTCTTCCCCCCGCACCTTCCTCCATCTCAGCCCCTCCCAGACTCCAACTATACCATGGATCACAGGTGAGATCCCTATCCTCCATCCTAATAGTCGCATAAGGACTGTTGGGTGTTAAATGGTATGGACCTTAGAGGGGGGGCTACTAGGGAAGAAAGAGGAGTTTGGGTCCAAAGAAGGCACCATCGGCTATGATTGCCAACTTAAGTTAATTGAAGTATAGATTGATCATACTCATTTACAAAAGGGAACTTCTGAAATATCCAACTATCTGGCTGTTTTTTTTTTTTTCACGTGTGCTTCTTTATCTTGTCATCCTACAGAAACATGGAAATTCTGTTGCTTTTGTTTGTGTTTTGCATTGCAAATACTTCTAATGCAGAGTGAAATATTACTAGCTTTTTAGCAAAGGGTTTGAATCTCCTTGTTTGGAATTGCATCCTAAGTCATTAGCACTACTAAAATAACACCTTTTGGGTATAGATTTGCTGCTAAGCTTCCTTTCCACAAATACATTTATTTGTTTTAGTTGTAGACGTTTAGTGTATATTGCTGAAGCTCCTCTACATTGCTTGCATTATTTCTCCTGAAAATATAGCCATACTGTAAGGGCTCATTCACACAGGCAGCCAGGGGTAGAGTGAAAGGAGGCAGTTAAAGCCATGGTTTTAGTGCCTCCGCACCCCCCCAACCACTTACTTGTACTAGGGCATGCAGATGCTTAGGGCTGTACATATGCCAAGGCTACTATGCATTGCAAAATTAAAAGGCACCCATTCACATGAGCGGTGTCAATCACTACAGATCTCTTTTCAGAGGGATGACAAGGGCTGATGCATGTATGAACGAACCCTTAGAGTTTGTATAACTTGGGCTCCATTCACACTTGCACTAAACATCTTTGGGCTTTATTGGATGTGTTTTTGGAGCGTTTGTAAAGGCATTTTAGGCTTGAGCTTTTTGGTGCATTTTTCAGATGCTCCCATTGAAGTCTATTGGGGCCAAAACATGCGACTTTGTCCTAAAAGAAGCTTGTGTACTTTTTTTGGAGCGATGAGCTGCAAGCTTCAAGCAACACTACACTCAGATGTGAATGGGCACCATTGAATAGAATGGAAATCCTGTTCTTCAGCATTGAAGCGCTTCTGGTGAAGCTTAAAACCGTGCTCTCTTCTCAGGGACTCTGGAATTCTGGGGGGGGCATCTGAGTTCCTGGGTCTCTGTACGTGCTGTGACCATTGAGGGGCCCCCACCATCCTTTCTGGTTGGTTTCTTTCATTATTAGATTGTAGAGAAAGTAACAGAACTGGCTGGGGATGCTCAAAACTCCCATGTAGACAGGAGCAGAGTTGGGAAATAGAGCAGGGGGATCTTACTGTGCAAGACCTACAAGAATCCAAGGATTGACCCATAGGTGGTTAGGGATCTAGAAACATATGGCAGCTATGTCTCATCACTGGAGGTCTTGAGATATAAAAAGTGCCAAGAGTTTACTCAACCTACCAAAATCCATCTACAGCTGAAACTGAAACTTTTGGCTGAACTGACCCTTTAATGTTCTTTGTGAAAGCAGACTAAAATGTGGAAAATTTATGGAGTGAAAATCTTGAAAGTCCAAATTGGAATTGTTAAAAAAAAATTATACCAAACTTTCCAAAGTAGCTTTTTTTTTCCCTCTAACTTTAAAAATGTTTATTTTATTTCTTTATTTTTTTATGACCTTTCAGGTTTCGCAGACAGCTCTCTGAACCATGCAATTCTTTTCCGCCGCTCCCTGCATTGCCGCAAGATGGCAGACCCGTTTACCAACGCCAGATGTCGGAGCCAAGTATCCAGTTCCCTCCTCAAGGATTTAAACAAGAATACCACGACCCGGTGTATGAACATGGCGCTATGGTGGGGAGCGCCCCAAGCCAGACCTTCCCTCCGCCTCTCATGATTAAGCAGGAGCCAAGAGATTTCGCTTATGACTCAGGTACGTACTGCCTGCTGGAATGATTCATCTGTGAAGTCCTTGTTAGGAGTGTTTTATATCTTGTGTTCCAATGACTGCTTTTGATATGTTGTGCTTTTATTGCTAGCATTTTGTAGACGCTCCTAGCTGCAGGATGGTTCTGTCTAGTTTGGTGGCTGTTAAAACTCTGTCCAGTTCACTTTGTTGTTATCCGATACATTGGAAATTACTGTGTGGTCACATAATGTATAGTACTCAATTTGCTGTTTTTGAGTAGATCAATGTGTCTCGTTAACTGGTGTCTAGTCCACTATGGTGCATAATAACCTAGTGTGTAATAGCATTTGGTGCCAAATTTCTTGGTTTTTAGTTGTCTTGGTTGACACACCAACTCGATCCACTAGTATCTGGTAATGACTTGCTGTGATGGTTGGTGTACTGTGTGCTCGGTTCCCTGGTGTCTAGTTTGCAATTATCTAGTGGCATATAGTGACCCATAATATTCCTGGACTCTCCCCCTATTCTCTTTATATACTTTTCTTTGATAATCGTTAGTATGTTGGGGGGAAGAAAACCAGAAGAAAAAGGCTTTAGGTATGTGAATGCCCTCTATCAGCTGGGGTATCTTTGCAACTCTTTGTAGTAGTCTTATAGGGCGTACACACGGTCGGACTTTGTTCGGACATTCCGACAACAAAATCCTAGGATTTTTTCCGACGGATGTTGGCTCAAACTTTTTTTGCATACACACGGTCGCACAAAGTTGTTGGAAAATCCGATCGTTCTGAACGCGGTGACGTAAAACACGTACGTCGGGACTATAAACGGGGCAGTGGCCAATAGCTTTCATCTCTTAATTTATTCTGAGCATGCGTGGCACTTTGTCCGTCAGATTTGTGTACACACGATCGGAATTTCCGACAACGGATTTTGTTGTCGGAAAATTTTATCTCCTGCTCTCCAACTTTGTGTGTCGGAAAATCCGATGGAAAATGTCCGATGGAGCCCACACACGGTCAGATTTTCCGACAACACACTCCGATCGGACATTTTCCATCGGAAAATCCGACCGTGTGTACAGGGCATTAGAGGTGTAGGGAGAATGAGAGTGCCACAGAAATTGTGCAAGTCCAGTATAGTTTTGAACGTCAAGAAGACGCCAACAGGTTTTGGGGAGCTCGATGCTCCCCCTTAATCGGGGCTTGCAAATAAGATGACAAAGGATAAAAACAACTTTTTCAGCATTTAAAATGTCTTGGACAAGTAGCTTCCTTCTCGCCTCTCAAGCTAAACCTTCTTGTCCTCTGAGTTTCGGGTGCTGGGGGTAAACGGAGCCATCCACACTCCAAGCATACGAGGAAAATGAAGAGTCACAGCATACCAATAAAGAGGGCGGTCTGAAGCCCTAAAATTAGGTTGGCTTTCTTTCAGTTGTTTATCAAAGCATCTCTTTGGACTCTTTGACCATTGGTGTGGCACTCTTGCTGCTTCTGGGTTTTAATCTCAAGACCCCACCCTCTCTGGGGGTGTTCTGGTGTAAATGAGCAGCCAATTTATAAAACACAATTTACAGCTTTGAACTGCCCCCTTTTAAAATCTATAATTGCAGACAAAACATATTTTTGGGGAATAGTAGATCCTTTATCTGGCTTGTTTTATGGCCTGTGACTCCCTTGGGTGATTTATCCCTCATTGTGTCTCAGTGGCACCAGGACAAAAAAAAGGAGGGAACCGGGAGTCTTCTCCCCACTACATTGATTTACATTGGTGTCACTCCCTGCACTCCCTGTCCCTGGGACAGGAAATGAGAGAAAAGCTCCCCATTGGGGACATTGATGGCAATAACCCTAGAGAAGTTCTAAGCCTTCTCTGTTCTATCCAGAACTAGAAGATATTTTGGCTAGAGTGTGGACCTATGCTTTGCTCACATAGGGCAAAACAATAGATTCACATTAAAAGGTTAAGGGGAGTTTAAATCAGCTTATATAAAAAAAAAAACTTACCAACTGAAAGGCTGTTTTCAACTGGTGTTTGACAGCTGAAAAATTTTGTACTTGCTGCTCTAAAAGGAAAACAAAAGTATTTTGCAAACTTGTAAGCAACAACCAATACTGTAGCAAAGTGCAGTTATCCTTCCCCTGACCCAAACCAACCCATTCTCCCTCCACAGATGCATACTTACCGCCATTTGAGAGTCACAGTCCCACTGTTTGTTTACATCCGGAGCGCATTAGGGCCCCATAGACCTCTATGGAGCAGTGTCCCAAGGCCGGAGGCAATTGTAGACAGTCCCATAGAAGTTGATGGGGCTGTATTGTGCAGGTGCAGCCAGGACGGTGAAGACTTGCATCCAAGTCACATCCAAGTCAGATCATCATCTTAACTGATCACACTTGTGGCATGCAACTTGTGCTCTGAGGATCTTGAAGGGGAACCCCACGCCACAATTAAAAGGAAAAAAACGTGTGGGGTCCCCCCCCATTCCATACCAGACCCTTTGAGTCTGGTATGGATCTTGAGAGGGAACCCCACGCCATTGATTTGAATGAAAGTCACATCCAAGTCAGATCATCATCTTAACTGATCACATTTGTGGCATGCAACTTGTGCTCTGAGGATCTTGAAGGGGAACCCCACGCCACAATTAAAAAAAAAAAACAGTGTGGGGTCCCCTCCAAAAACCATACCAGACTCAAAGGGCCTGGTATGGAATTGGGGGGGGGGACCCCACCCATTTTTTAAAATGATTTTGGCGTGGGGTTCCACTCAAAGGGTCTGGTATGGTCGGATCCCATTCAGTGAAGTCGCATTGGAAGTCAGACATGAAGTCGTAGGTTAAAGTCGGTTCTGAAGTCGTCCGACTTCGATGTCGGAGCAGTTTGAGCCCGGCCTTAGTATGCATCTGTGGAGGGGGGGACAGTGGATTAGATTAGGTCAGGGGAAAGGGGGGCTTTTTTTGCTTTGCCCTGAATAAGGAAGCCTGGATTGGAGGGAGAGGTGGTACATACTAGATCAACAGGCAGGTGGTGGCAGGGTAGCACCATCAAGTCAACAGAACTGGATGCTCTGAAGAGTGTTGTCGCCCTCCCTTTACTATGCAGGGGGTGATTATCAGAGTATGACATACACCATTTGACAATTTTTTTTGTTTGCATTTTTGTTTCAATGCATTTGTCCAAGTTCTCCATAATAAAAAATGGTGTCTCATCTCTTTGCTGCAGTGCAATGTGTTTTTAAATGTAGAACACGTCCATTTTTTCTGCACTTTGGGAGGCCCATAGAAGTCAATGGCTGTTTTTGATGCTTTGGCAACAGGTATTAAATTAGACTTTAAATTCCCCAACCCCTACTTCTTCCTCCCACCTTCCCTCCTTTTCATTCCTCCTTACCTGCCCAGTGGATCCTGCGCTGTCCTGCAGCAATTCTGTGCTCACATGTCACAGCCTCCGTCCTGTGCCTCCATATTGGTCCTCTTCAGCCTGCTGCTTTTTCAAGGTTCAGGGAGCCCAGCCCTAACTAAACAGAAATGCCCATCCCTTGCCAAAAAACAGCTATTATTATTATTATTATTATTATTATTCGGCCTCATTCAAACGGGGCATACTACGGTGTACGCCTGCACGAGGGGCGCTTTTACCAGCACCAGGATGCACAGGTGTTCTGTGCATCTCCAGGCAGGCAGTCCCCTTGATGTCTATTGGGACACAGCATCTGCACGGACACAGATGCTGCTCCTAATTTGGCATCCTTGTGGGTGTGGAACCCCTGTGCATCTCTGTGTGGGTAAACGTGGCCCTCGCATGGGGTACGCATTGCTACGCTCTATGTACAGTATACGAAGCCTTATTATTGTTGTTTGTTATTTATTATTATTCATCATTACTATATATTTTGGTGGGGGTGGAGGCAGAGACTCCAAGTCATTTTATGATGGGGGGTGGAGGCAGAGACCGCAAGTCATTTTATGGTGGGGGGTGGAGGCAGAGACCGCAAGTCATTTTATGGTGGGGGGTGGAGGCAGAGACCGCAAGTCATTTTATGGTGGGGGGTGGAGGCAGAGACCGCAAGTCATTTTATGGTGGGGGGTGGAGGCAGAGACCGCAAGTCATTTTATGGTGGGGGGTGGAGGCAGAGACCGCAAGTCATTTTATGGTGGGGGGTGGAGGCAGAGACCCCAAGTCATTTTATGGTGGGGGTGGAGGCAGAGACCGCAAGTCATTTTATGGTGGGGGGTGGAGGCAGAGACCCCAAGTCATTTTATGGTGGGGGGTGGAGGCAGAGAACGCAATTCATATTATGGTGGGGGTGGAGGCAGAGAACGCAATTCATATTATGGTGGGGGTGGAGGCAGAGAACGCAATTCATTTTATGGTGGGGGTGGAGGCAGAGACCCCAAGTCATTTTATGGTGGGGGTGGAGGCAGAGAACGCAATTCATATTATGGTGGGGGTGGAGGCAGAGAACGCAATTCATTTTATGGTGGGGGTGGAGGCAGAGACCCCAAGTCATTTTATGGTGGGGGTGGAGGCAGAGACCCCAAGTCATTTTATGGTGGGGGGTGGAGGCAGAGACCGCAAGTCATTTTATGGTGGAGGTGGAGGCAGAGAACGCAATTCATTTTATGGTGGGGGTGGAGGCAGAGACCGCAAGTCATTTTATGGTGGGGGTGGAGGCAGAGAACGCAATTCATTTTATGGTGGGGGTGGAGGCAGAGACCGCAAGTAATTTTATGGTGGGGGTGGAGGCAGAGACCGCAAGTCATTTTATGGTGGGGGGTGGGGGCAGAGATCCCAAGTCATTTTATGGTGGGGGTGGAGGCAGAGACCGCAAGTCATTTTATGGTGGGGGGGTGGAGGCAGACACTGCAAATCATTTTATGGTGGGGGTGGAGGCAGAGACCCCAAGTCATTTTATGGTGGGGGGTTGGAGGCAGAGACCCCAAGTCATTTTATGGTGGGGGGGTGGAGGCAGAGACCCCAAGTCATTTTATGGTGGGGGGGTGGAGGCAGAGACCGCAAATCATTTTATGGTGGGGGGTGGAGGCAGAGACCGCAAATCATTTTATGGTGGGGGGTGGAGGCAGAGACCCCAAGTCATTTTATGGTGGGGGGTGGAGGCAGAGACCCCAAGTCATTTTATGGTGGGGGTGGAGGCAGAGACCCCAAGTCATTTTATGGTGGGGGTGGAGGCAGAGACCCCAAGTCATTTTATGGTGGGGGTGGAGGCAGAGACCGCAAGTCATTTTATGGGGGAGGGATGGAGGCAGAGACCCCAAGTCATTTTATGGTGGGGGGTGGAGGCAGAGACCCCAAGTCATTTTATGGTGGGGGGTGGAGGCAGAGACCGCAAATCATTTTATGGGGGGGGGGATTGAGGCAGAGACCGCAAGTCATTTTATGGGGGGGGGGGGATGGAGGCAGAGACCGCAAGGAATTTTATGGTGGGGGCAGAGGCAGAGACCTCAAGTCATTTTATGGGGGGGGGGGATGGAGGCAGAGACCGCAAGGCATTTTATGGTGGGGGGTGGAGGCAGAGACCCCAAGTCATTTTATGGTGGGGGGTGGAGCCAAGAGACCGCAAGGAATTTTAGGGTGGGGGCAGAGGCAGAGACCGCAAGTCATTTTATGGGGGGGGGGGGGATGGAGGCAGAGACCGCAAGGCATTTTATGGTGGGGGTGGAGGCAGAGACCGCAAGTCATTTTGTAGATTAAAATTCCCTTACCCCCTCCAAAACCTAAGGCTTTCACACTGATGCATTTTTACTGTGCTAAAAACGCAACCCCTTTAAATGCTATGGGACTCTTCACACCACTGCAGGTGCGGTGCGTTTCTGAAAATTCCTGCATGCTGCATCTTTGATGTGATTTTCAAAACCGCACCAAAATCGCAGCTTCCCCATGTAGTTGGATCCATTTTGGAATGAACTCCAACTGCATAGACAGTCGAAAATCCAGGCTATCCTATGGGCACAGTTCACATCAGTGCAGTACAGCGCAGTGCAGAAAAGTATAGCAAGCTGTATTTTTCTGCACCGCAAAAATGCATGCAAACGCACTGCAACACATCACATTGCACATAGAAGCCCAAGGAAAGAAAGAAGAAGGAAGTGACCTCACACGAGAACTGCAGATAGAAAAACGTGCGCCAATTGCATGTGAAATGTGCATCAAATGCATGCATAGGTACAAGGAAAAATGTACAGTTATGCCTTGTACACACGAGCAGACTTCTCATCCGCCTGAACTCCGAAGGACTTTTCAACGGAGTTCCAACGAATCAGACTTGCCTACACACGATCAAACCAAAGTCCGATCATTTCGAACGTGATGACGTACGACCGGACTAGAACAAGGAAATCCATAGCCAGTAGCCAATAGCTGCCCTAGCGTCGGTTTTCGTCCGTCGGACTAGCATACAGACGAACGCATTTTGCGACCGGACTAGAGTCCGTCGGAAAGATTTGAAACATGTTCTAAATCTAAAGTCCGTCTGATTTTGCGACAGCAAAGGTCCAATGAAGCCCACACACGATCGAATTGTCCGACAGATTTGTTCCATCGGACCTTTGCTGTCGAAAAGTCCGGTCGTGTGTATGCGGCATAACTTGCAGTTTCTGGTGTGAAAGGGGCCTAAAATTAATAGAAAATGCATCACAAATGCACCTATACTGCGTTTTCGGTGCGTTTTTTCCCCCCAATATAGTCACATGTCCAAGTTTCACAGGTATATGCTGGGTAATAGGCACTGAGAAAACGCACCACAAACGCATCAGCAATGCGGCAAAAAAACGCAAATGCGTTTTTGCAACCGAGCAGTTTGAAAGCAGCCTTAAGTAAAGAACACATTGAGAAAAAGAAATGCAGGTTGATGCATGACAACGTACCTGCCTAATGCTTCAATAAAAAAAAGCACGTCTACACACGTGCAAAGATCTAAATTGGCCATAAACCTAAAAAAACTTAAAACGCCTCTCTAAAAAAAAAAAAAAAAAAATTGTAAATGTTGCCAGTCGTGTGTTACAATAACGCAACGGGAAGAACACTCCCTGATACAAGATATCCATTTCCAGGCTCCTTCTTGCCACGGGGCTCCATCCAGCCGATGATTATGTTGTGGGTTGGGTCGCCCTCAGAACAAATATGTATCATTAAGATGGAGAGTTACAGTAAGTGCTCCTGTCTAGTGATTTGATTTGAGAATTGCGCCGTCTGGATTTACTCTCGTGCATTAACCGGGGTCACGAGAACGCCGCCTGCACTCCAAAAACCCCGTAATGGACGTCTGTAGATGGCCCTAAACCAATCAGGCCGGTTTTTAGCCTTGACGGATTGTTCTCGGGAGGCCGGCCTTTGTGAGCGCTGACTTGTACATGAATGGGTTTTGTGTGGCTCCCAGCTTCATTCATAAAGCAGGGAGGAGGCCGGGAAAGAGGAATGTCAGCTCAATAAGCCGCAGCAGAGCAGCTCTCAGGTTTCATCAGCTGTTTTTGCTCGCAGGAGGAGGAGGAGGAGGGATGACTAACGTTGGGTTACAGGGCTGCTGCTCTATGTGTGCGTTGAACGCTTGCTTATATGGAAAAATATGAGATTGTTGTGCTTTCCATTCATTAGGAGTAGACGAAAATACAACCGTCGCCTTAAGCTGGCCATACACTAGTAGATTTTCAAATGAACCGTTCCTACAAACAATTCTCAGTACATTCAATGACTTGACAAAATGTCGAGCAAACGTACGTCAAAGTTTTGTTTGCTTGTTTTAACGTTCGATTTTGGAGTGAATGGACTTCAACCTGAACACAATTTACATACCTTGTTAGAAATTCCCTGTCAGGATCTGCCCTCCTTACATCCGGGTCCCTGTCAGTGTCTACCCCCTTACATCCGGGTCACCATCAGGGTCTGACCCCCTTTACATCCGGGTCCCTAGTCAGGGTCTGCCCTTCTTACATCCGGGTCACCATCAGGGTCTGCCCCCCTTACATCCGGGTCCCCGTCAGGGTCTGACCCCCTTACATCCGGGTCCCCGTCAGCGTCTGACCCCCTTACATCCGGGTCCCCGTCAGGGTCTGCCCCCCTTACATCCGGGTCCCCGTCAGGGTCTGCCCCCCTTACATCCGGGTCCCCGTCAGGGTCTGCCCCCCTTACATCCGGGTCCCCGTCAGGGTCTGCCCCCCTTACATCCGGGTCCCCGTCAGGGTCTGCCCCCCTTACATCCGGGTCCCCGTCAGGGTCTGCCCCCCTTACATCCGGGTCCCCGTCAGGGTCTGCCCCCCTTACATCCGGGTCCCCGTCAGGGTCTGCCCCCCTTACATCCGGGTCCCCGTCAGAGTCTGTCCCCCTGCATCCGGGTCCTCGTCAGAGTCTGTCCCCCTGCATCCGGGTCCCTGTCAGGGTCTGCCCCCCTTACATCCGGGTCCTCGTCAGGGTCTGCCCCCTTGCATCCGGGTCCTCGTCAGGGTCTGCCCCCTTGCATCCGGGTCCTCGTCAGGGTCTGCCCTCCTTACATCCGGGTCCCTGTCAGGGTCTGCCCCCCTTACATCCGGGTCCCCGTCAGGGTCTGCCCCCTTGCATCCAGGTCCTCGTCAGGGTCTGCCCTTCTTACATCCGGGTCCCTGTCAGGGTCTGCCCCCCTTACATCCGGGTCCCTGTCAGGGTCTGCCCCCTTGCATCCGGGTCCTCGTCAGGGTCTGCCCTCCTTACATCCGGGTCCCTGTCAGGGTCTGCCCCCCTTACATCCGGGTCCCCGTCAGGGTCTGCCCCCTTGCATCCAGGTCCTCGTCAGGGTCTGCCCTTCTTACATCCGGGTCCCTGTCAGGGTCTGCCCCCCTTACATCCGGGTCCCTGTCAGGGTCTGCCCCCTTGCATCCGGGTCCTCGTCAGGGTCTGCCCTCCTTACATCCGGGTCCTCGTCAGGGTCTGCCCTCCTTACATCCGGGTCCTCGTCAGGGTCTGCCCTCCTTACATCCGGGTCCCTGCCAGGGTCTGCCCCCTTGCATCCGGGTCCCGTCAGGGTCTGCCTCCTTGCATCCGGGTCCCCGTCAAGGTCTGCCTCCTTGCATCCGGGTCCCCGTCAAGGTCTGCCTCCTTGCAACCCGGGTCCCCGTCAGGGTCTGCCTCCTTGCATCCGGGTTCCCGCCAGGGTCTGCCCCCTTGCATCCGGTTCCCCGTCAGCGTCTGCCCCCTTGCATCCGGTTCCCCGTCAGCGTCTGCCTCCTTGCATCCGGGTCCCCGTCAGGGTCTGCCTCCTTGCAACCTGGGTCCCCGTCAGGGTCTGCCTCCTTGCATCCGGGTCCCCATCAGGGTCTGCCCCCATTACATCCGGGTTCCCATCAGGGTCTGCTTCACTTACATCTGGGTTCCCGTCAGGGTCTCCCCCCCCTTACACCTGGGTTCCCGTCTGGGTCTGCCCCCCTTACCATCCAGGTTCCCATCTGGGTCTTCCCCGTTTACCATCTGGGTTACCGTCAGGGTCTGCCCTCCTTATCATCCGAGTCACTGTCAGGGTCTGCCCCCTTACATCTGGGTTCCCATCAGGGTCTCCCCCCCATTACATCCGGGTTCCCATCAGGGTCTACTCCCCTTACATCTGGGTTCCCGTCTGGGTCTACCACCCCTTACCATCCGGGTTCCCATCTGGGTATGCCCCCTTACATCTGGGTCCCCGTCAGGGTCTCCCCCCTTTCATACAGGTCCCCGTCAGGGTCTGCTCCCCTTACATCTGGGTTTCTGTCAGGGTCTCCCCCCCTTACCATCCAGGTTCCCATCTGGGTCTTCCCCGTTACCATCCGTGTCACCGTCAGGGTCTGCCCTCCTTATCATCTGAGTCACTGTCAGTGTCTGCCCCCCTTACATCCGGGTCTCCGTCAGGGTCTGGCCCCTTGCATCCGAGGGCCACATTTGGCCCATGAGCCGCAGTTTGGAGACCCCTGATTTCAAAAATAAAAGGAATATTTTTGAAAGGATTTCTACTGGTGTATGGCCAGCTTTGGGAAAATAAATCATTTATATAGCACTGACAATTTACACAGTGCTTTACATATTGTACGTTTACATCAGTTTCTTCCCCTTAAAGAGCCTACAGTCGAAGTTCCCTACCTGGCATACATACATACATACATACATACATACATACATACATACATACAGTACATATATATTAATACTAAGGCTAATTAACCTACCAGCTTATCATTCGAGTACAGTACAAAGTCAAAAAGCAGAGCCACTTGCCACACATGTGAGAAGCTCTCTGGAATTTAGAAATGGTTTAAAGTATAACTAAACCCAAGAACAAAAATGTAATCTAATGCAGCTTAACAGTTCTTATATGGGATGAAACTGAATATTGATTGGATTGGAATTGCCCTTTATTAGACACATGCTCATAAAAGAGCACCCGTCAAACATGTTTCATTTTTTGTTTCTTCAAGAGTCCTCTCCACAAGGTTTGTAAAAGGCTCTGAAGCCAATGGCGGTGTTGGATACACTGGGAATGGTTGTGCCCAGGTCTGATTTGGGGGGGATAATAGTTTCTCCTTTCCCAAAGGTGTACGTGATCTGACCAAATCACCTGTTTGCATAGACTTGTTTTTTATTTAGTGACAGTGTGTACTTGCTATCATTTTGCAATCATTTTCTTGGCAACCTCCCATCAGTGCTGCTCATTCATTTCAAGTACCTTCGTAATAATGGTTTTTATTTTGTATCTTTAAAATACGAAAACAGGTCCCGAAAGAGAGCCCTCGACTGCTGGGTTCATTTTTAGCTTGTTTATTTCGTTCTTCTTTTAGACCGGTACATGATCATATGAGAAGTTGTTTATGTTCTTTAGATTGCATGTTGTAATCTTAGAGTCCTGCTACTGGTGGTCAACTCTTAATAATTGGTTACAGGGGGAGCAGCTGCTGCTGGTGGTGACCCTAAAGATTGGTCGATCCGCCATTTGATGGGGATCCCAAGAGGCTCGAGTAGGCTGCCATATTGTTGCTTTTGTGGGTGCTCTTACCAGAATGGATGGATTTATATATTGGCAACTTAATGTTCACATATGGTTTGGCCTCAGTCTGGCCTATTAAGATCTTCAATGACCACCGTATAAGTCTAGCAGATTTATTGAAACCTTTTTATGAGCCCTGGTCCCGGGACTGCTTTTATGTCCCTTGCAGTCTTCCCTTGGATGGGAACGATTCCCTGGTTCTTTGCATGGCTGGTTGGATATCCTTATTATATGTGCCATCCTAAATCTCCCAATGAACGCAGATCTATGATCTGGGAAAAGTGTTTAGCGTCAATGACCACCGTATAAGTCTAGAAGATTTATTAAAGCTTTTTATGAGCTCTGGTGTCCCAGGACCCCCTTAATGTCCTGCCATCTTCCCTTGAATGGAAGGGTGTCCCCAGTCCTTTGCATGGCTGGTTAGATATCCTTTTTATACATTAACACTGTCTATGTCACCTGATGAAGTAAATCTATGATCTAGGAAACCCGTTGAGAATCAATGACCATTGTGTTAGTTTAGGCAAAATCATTGATTCCTTTTATGAGCTCTGGCATCCCAGGAACCCCCGTTGTGTCTCCTCCGTTCTTCATTGGGTGGGAGGGAGTCCCTGGTCCTTTTGTATGACTGGTTAGATATCCTTTTGATATATACAGTATATATACACCTCCTATATTTCCTGATGAAGCAGATTTATGATCAGGGAAACGTGTTGAGCATTATGGGAGAGTTTAATATTTGTCACCTAAAAAGTGCTATATATATATATATATATATATATATATATATATATATATATATATAGCTTTATGTGGATCATTAAGACCCTAAAAGAATGTTAAAGTGGACCTTGCACTTGGTTCATGAGCTTATTCTGTGCGAATAAAACCTGTTTGAAAATAAAGACATTCTCCATAGCGCCTCTTCCATCGGCCTTGGTATTTGTGATCGTGTTTCTATCGTGCTTCCTTAATGGACCTATGTCCATGACTCCTCAGACTCTTCCTGTTAAAGATATTGAAGCACCCTATGTCTATGTACTATATGGCCAAATGTTTTTGGATATATGCGAACATGTCTCTAAATGACAAGTTCAGGTGTTTCCAGTAGGGTTGCACCGATACCGTTTTTTTCCCGGAGTGTATAATTACCAATACTTTGTCAGATACTCGCCGATACCGAGTACCAATACCTTTGCGGTGCGACTTGAGCCCCATTCTATGACAAGTCTGAGTTCACACAAAAGTGGTGGTGGAATCCACATGCAATTTGGACAGGAATCACACCACATTCCTGTTCAAATCACATGCGCTTCTTTGCAGTGCGATTTGAGCCTATTCATTTTGTATGGGCTCAATTCATACCGCAAAGGTATTGGTTTTAGGTATCGGAGCATTTGCGTGAGTATGCTTGCAAAAGCTCAGTAATCGCCACCAAAGCAACCCTAGTTTCCAGTAAAGGGGACTGTTAATAGGGTTGCCACCTGTCCGGGATTCACCCGGGACAGTCCAGGTTTTAAATCATGTGTCTGGGTTTCAGGCGGACTGAAACCCGGACACATTATTCAGACCGGGTTGTGGCTCCCCAAGTAACCAAAATAGTCGCACACAAATCTGTTGCTGCCCGGGAGCTGCGAGCCATGTGTCTGGGGGCAGGTTCGGCATCACTGGGGGGGCAGGGCGATGATGTCAGCAAGAGCAATTTGGCCACACCCAATGTTAGCTTCGGCACGCTATACGCAGCGCAGTACTACTCTCCTTTCCTTTGGGCAGAAAGGTGGCAACCCTAATGCCCTGTACACACGGTCGGACATTGATTGGACATTCCGACAACAAAATCCATGGATTTTTTCCGACGGATGTTGGCTCAAACTTGTCTTGGATACACACGGTCACACAAAGTTGTCGGAAAATCCGATCGTTCTGAACGCGGTGATGTAAAACGCGTACGTCGGGACTATAAACGGGTCAGAAGCCAATAGCTTTCATCTCTTAATTTATTCTGAGCATGCGTGGCACTTTGTACGGCGGAATTGTCCACATGTGGTCGGAATTTCCGACAACAGATTTTGTTGTCGGAAAATTTTATATCCTGCTGTCAAACTTTGTGTGTCTGAAATTCCGATAGAAAAAGTCCGATGGAGCCTACACACGGTCGGAGTTTCCGACAACAAGCTCCGATCGCACATATTCCGTCGGAAAGTTCGACCGTGTGTACAGGGCATTACTGTTCATAATACAACATACAAACACAATTTGGTCAAACTGCATGCTTCAAACCTTGTAGCAACAGTTTGTGCATACCTCACAACTTGTTGAGATAGGAATGAGGGACACCTATTAGCAAAAGTATGTAGGCATAGGACACGCCCCTTGTCACGCCCCCTTAAAGGAGAATTATACAAAATAAATTGGTTGGTTAAACCCACAAGTGCTTTTTTTTTACCGCTACTATTCCTTTATATTGGCTTTTGACCTTTACAAATGCAGCAATTTAGAAGTTTAGCTCTGGGAAACACTATTTGAAAGATAAATAGTGCATTTTATATACAACTATATAGATCAGACCAAAATGAGGGACAAATGAGGAGGAAGGAGGGACAGAGGGACATTGCTCCAAATCAGGGACAGTCCCTCGAAATCAGGGACAGTAGGGAGGTATGTGGAAGGTCTTTATTGATTCAGCACGACTGTGCAGTCCTGACCTGCATTATTCTGCACTCCTAACTCTGGTTCTTCCACACCAAACTCATTAAAGAATGCCTTTGGAGTTGGTTTTGTGCACAGGGGCGCAGTCCTGCTGGAACAGAAAAGGGCCAGTCCCCGCCCCCAAGGAGCTGCAGTCTGTTATTACATGAATGCATACACACATACCACAGCCAATTTAGACAGGAGACGATTAACCTACCAGCACTTCTTTGGAAGCGTGGGAGGAAAGTGGAGTACCCGGAGGAAACCCACACAAGTACAGGGAGAACATGCAAACTTTGGGCAGATGGTGTCCTAGCTGGGATTGGTCATCAAGTGAACTTTTACTTATATTAACATGACGTATCCCGGAGGACTTTTAACCCCTCTTTTGCTGGTGAGAGCTGGCCCATTAAGGACATCCTAATGCCAGAGGCTAGAAGGTTGACTCCTGATGTGATCACTGTGATTAGTGGTTACGTGATCATGAGCCTGTCCTACTGGGATCTGTCGGGGACAGTGCAGTCACAGTGATGAGTGAGTGTGCTGCACTACGGAACATTACCCCCTGGCTTTATGCATGTGGTAGCACAGCGTTTAAAGGCCGCCTCCATGCTGCCACATACAGTGGAACCTTGGATTACGAGCATAATCCGTTCCAGGAGAATGCTTGTAATCCAAATAACTTGCATATCAAAGCGAGTTTCCCCATAGAAGTCAATGGAAACGAAGATAATTAGTTCCGCCTTGACTTCTATTACATGCAATACCGCATGTGGCCAGAGGTGGGGGGGGGCACCAGAGAGCCTCGGAAACACTCGGGGACAGCTTGAATGCACTCGGAAAGCCTCTGAAACACTCGGGAACAGAGAATTTCCGAGTATTTCCAAACGGCTCCGAAACGTTTCGAGTGTTCCCAGCGCCCCCGCACCTCTGGCCAAATGCGGTACTGCACCGCCCATTAGCTTGAATTCTGCTCGTTTTGCGAGACAACACTCGCAAACCAAGTCAGAATTTAAAAAAAAAAGTTGCTCGTCTTTCAAAACGCTTGTTAACCGGCCAAGGGAAGGGATTAATGAATACATAGGACCCTGTCCTACAATGGAGCTCTAATGTTTCTCACACAGCAAGGCCAATTTTATAACAACCCAATTAATCTACCGGCAGGACCTACAAGAGGGACCGTGGGAAGAGCTTTACCCTTAGTAGACCTACCTTCAGTTATGGGGCTTGAGGACGTATCAATGGACAAAAAATGCGGTGACATCACCAGCGGGCTGAACGAGAAAAAAAATGACTCCTCTATGGCCAGCCTTAAAGCGTTTGTTACCTCAACATTTTATATTCCTGATATGTGCCTGCTGTACCATGTATTTGTATGACAAGGTATCCTGTTCTCCATGTATTGCTCCCTTTATGTGAAATCCCTTGTGTTCCTGCTAGTCCCCTTGCTTTTCTATTAAAAACTGACCACACTAAGCAGGAGAGCACACCATGGTCAGTTCTCTAGCCGTGCTGAGAACTCAGTCTGCTCTCCAATGATCAGACTTGTCCTGACATGCCCCCCTACATTCACTGGGAAGACCAGTGTGCTGCTGCTTCTCCTCCCCCAGCTCTTTTGCAGCTGAAGACAGAGGGAATGTGATCACTTATAAAAAAGGCAAAAAAGGGATTTATAATGTTTTTTTATATCTATACAAAAATGGTTTGTCTTTCATTTCTATTTTAAACTGTATAGGGTGTTGTCCAAGATAGTAGTTTACAATCACTTTAAAAGAGAAGTATGGGGTTTGAGGTTTTTTTTTTTAATCCTACTTAACTAGGTGGTTGCTGCATCTGTCCCCCGCTGGCTCTAACACTGAGAACCGAGTGATCAAACACTGCCAATTGCTCGGTTCCCAAAGCTCCCTGAGCAGAGAGCTGGTGACTGTCATTCACCGGCTCACTTCTCTGCTGGAGCGCTGGGCTGTGAAGGGGGCGGGAGCGGCCGGCTCAGGTACTCAGTAACTCATTGAAAGGCTGATCCGGGGGTTCCGGTCCAGGCATGTGAGCAGATCCCGACCATATGGTCATGATCTTTCCCGAGGCTGGACTGGCTTGATGACGTGAGCTGACAGCGGGCTTCAGCCTGCTGTGTGCTGAAAACGGGTCCACGGAGTGCAGAATGAGTTGCACTCCTGTAATCTGCAGGAGAAGTACAGCCACACTATCATTTATCATTCATTTTTCTTTCAACACAGCGGGCTGAACGAAAAAAAAAATGAGGAGCTCGGGGGGAGCCGCTGTACTAACTATCCAATGTTAGTACAGACCACACCGGTCAGCATTTGCAGTCATTGGCTGCCAGCGCTGATCGGATGCCGATCAGATGTTGGTTTTCCAGCATGCCCATTTGACAGAAGCTGGCTGTTCAGCCGGCTTTCGTCGGGCAGGCTGGTGTACACACAGGCCGAATGTCTGCTGGTTTCTGCTGAACCCACAGATATTTGGCCCATGTGTACCACGCTTTAGTTGCCTTATGCAGCTGTTTTAGCGAAGGAGCACACACGGCTGGGCAAATGGGCGTACAGGTACGTCCCCTTTAAGACGCGGCATTGTGCTCGCCGCATGCTCTGTGACCGTTCCCGTGGACTCGATGTCCGGCGGTGGCCCGCGATCATGTCACGGAGCCGAAGAACGGGGAGATGCCTTTGGAAACAAGGCATTTCCCCGTTCTGCCTTCTGACATGACAGAGATCACTGCTCCCTGTCATCGGGAGCAATGATCGCTGTCATGTCAGTGGAAGCCCATCCCCCCTACAGTTAGAACACCTCCCCAGGACACACTTAACCCTTTGATCACCCCCTAGTGTTAACCCCTTCCCTGCCAGTGTCATTTACATTTTTATAGCACTGATCGCTGTATAAATGACAATTGTCCCAAAAGGGTGTCAAAAGTGTCCGATGTGTCCACCATAATGTCACAGTCACGATAAAAATCGCAGCTCACCGCCATTACTAATAATAAAAAAAAAATAATAAAAATGCCATAAATCTATCCCCTATTTTGTAGACGCTATAACTTTTGTGCAAACCAATCAATATATGCTTATTGCGATTTTTTTTTTTTTTTTTTTTTTTTTACCAAAAATATGTAGAAGAATGCATATCGGCCTAAACTGAGAAATACATTTGTTTTTTATATATATTTTTGTGGGATATTTATTATAGCAAAAAGTAAAAAATATTGCTTTTTTTTTTAAAATTGTCGGCCTTTTTTTGTTTATAGCGCAAAAAATAAAAACCGCAGAGGTGATCAAATACCACCAAAAGAAAGCTCTATTTGTGGGAAAAAAAATAACGTCAATTTTTGTTTGGGTGCAACGTCACACGACCGTGCAATTGTCAGTTAAAGCGACGCAGTGCCGAATCGCAAAAAGTGCTCTGGTCAGGAAGGGGGTAAATCCTTCCGGGGCTGAAGTGGTTAAAGGAGAATTAACCAAAAAAAAAAGGTTAAATAAACCCACAAGTGCTTTTTTTTACCACTACTATTCCTTTATATTGGCTTATAAAATTTACAAATGCAGCACTTTAGAAATCAGATGAAAGGTTTAGCGCTGGGAAACACTTTTTGAAAGATAAAAAGTGCATATTATATACAACTATATAGATCAGATCAAAATGAGGGACAAATAAGGGGGAAAAAAGGGACAGAGGGACATTGCTTCAAATCAGGGACAGTCCCTCGAAATCAGGGACAGTTGGGAGCTATGGGATTCAGTAAGAGGTGGGGGTTGCAGGTAGTGTTAGGGTCCCCTTCCATCTCCAGGCCCCTTAACAGATGCATGGGCTGCTGTGGCCATTGTTCCTCCACTGCTGGCAGGGTGGTTGAAGTGCTGAACGATGGAGCCTCTGCTCTGCAATGTATTTATTTTGTATCCAATTTAGACATGGAGTGAAGACAGAATTGCATTTGCTTTGTTAAATCCATGTTTTCGTCTTGGGGAAAATACAATTAGTCTTCTGCCGTCTACTAATTGTTTGCTTTGAAGTAACCCTGTTTAACCAGCGCAAACAGCTTTGCGTATTGTATCAACATTTTAGTGCAGTTTGAAGCAGTAAATGCTAAATCTCATTGATGCGTCTGGTTATTAGATCAGTTAGAAATGGGAACAGTGTACAATTTAATTACGCTCCTGTCTTTTTTTTTTTTCCTTTTCTTTTTTTTTTTTTTTTTTTTTCCTTTCCTGGGCAAGTCATTACTTTGATGAACTTCAGAGCAGTGTTTATGACTTCTAATTAACCATGTTACCCATTTGATTAAATAATCACTTTGGAAACGTTGCAGCAATTGGATTAGGGCCTGACCCTCCCTGATAGTCATAAATTATCGGTTAGGCCTTCTGAGAGGCAAGGGGCATTGTGGGTAACCTGCAGGACGGTGCATCTTCACAGCGCTGACTTTATAGAAGCCGTGGTTTCCATATGCTTCACTAATGATGAACAATAAACGTGAAAAACAGCTGTATGTAGTTTGGAATGAATGGCTCTATAATATTAGGCTGTGTCTGTGCTATAAATTGGCAACTTAGGGAGTCACAATTGGCCTAGGGGTACAAAGGGGCGAATTTGGCTCCACTCACTGTCCTAAAAAAGGGGACTAGTCCCCTTTTATTTTTGGGATTTGGGATGTAAGAAAAAACATGCTGATGCCGTCATTTTTAACCACTTGACATCCGCGCTATAGCCGAATGACAGCCACAGCGCGGACCTGAATTTCCGGGAGGCCGTCATGTGACTCCCCTGCGCACGCACCCTGTAGGGCGCGCGCGGAGCGCGCTGTGATCACCGAGTCACTGAGACTCGGGTGATCACCGATCTGAGTAAGGGGCCAGTCCCGGCCCCTTACCATGTGATCAGCTGTCAGCCAATGACAGCTGATCACATGATCAAAACAAAAGCTCTGTGATTGTTTTTTTTTTCTCCTCACGCTGACAGCGCGAGGAGAAAAAAAAGCCGATCACTGGCTTATCTGCAAGGGACATCGGTCCCGAAGAGAAAGAAGCAATTCTGCCTCATATGTGCGGCCAGTGCCAACTGCCATTGCCACCTATCAATGCCCATGAGTGCCACCTATCAATGGCAACAAGTGCCACCTATCAATGCCCACAAGTGCCACCTATCAATGCCCACCAGTGGTGCCAATCAGTGCCACCTAGCAGTGCTGCCTATCAGTGTAACCTATCAGTGCCCATTATTGCCACCCATCAGTGCCCATCACTGCCACCCATCAGTGCCTCTCACTGCCACCTATCTGTGCCCATCAGTGCTGCCTCATCAGCGTACATCAATGAAGGAGAAAAATTACCTTTATTAAAATTTTATAACAAAATATAAAAAAAAAATGTTTTTTTTTTTTTTTTTTTTTAAGAAGTCGGTCTTTTTACATTTTTTTTTAACAAAAAATAAAAACCGCAAAGGTGATTAAATACCACCAAAAGAAAGCTCTATTTGTGGGGAGATTTCTCTTCACTTCCTGTCTCATAGACAAAACAGAACGTGAGAAGAAATCCCTGGTCTTCACCAAGGTTACCAGAAGAACTAGTGTCTATTCCTGTTCTAGGGACAACCAAAAATTTGGGATTTTCCTGTAAGCCCAGCCTGACCTGTACATGCCTCCACCAGGGGGCACTTCATCATGCAGCCTGGGCTCACGGCAGTCCATTACACTGGAAGAATAGCCACATCCACCCCATTATGAGTGTCACCTAGAAGAATGACCACCCCTGATGCCAAAGGGGGGTAGCAACCACATTGGCTAGAAAGCTGTAGAGAAAAGGTGTGTGTGTGTGTGTGTGTGTGTGTGTGTGTGTGTGTGTGTGTGTGTGTATATATATATATATATATATATATATATATATATAGTTAAAGGGAAAAAAATCTGAGGGTGGGGGGAGGTGAGTGGCATGGGTCAAAATGTTTGTTTGTTTTTTTTTCGTTTAATGCTATAGTTGTATTTTGAGACCTTTCAGGAATGTATCCATACAGACCTGTAAAGTATAAGCACTTTAAAATGCTCATAGTGGGGAAGCACCAGGGCTTTTTTTTTCCTTAGAGAATCGGTGCAGGAACCTCCCCCTTCTGAGTCTCTCCTTGTCTCCACCCCCTACCCACCTCTGAGCACCGTCGCTTGGTTCCACCCCCCTACCCACCTCCCAGTACCGCCCATTTTAGAGCATACAGAACCAAGTATCATTTTGTGGTGCTAAATAATTTGTATGGGATTTGTTAAAGTGGAACTTCAGTCAATTTTTCAACTTTCCATCTATTAAATCTTCTGCCCTTGTTGTTGTTTTAACTTTGGATAATAAAATATTTTTTTTCTGCCAGTAAATCCCTTATACAGCCCACTTCCTGTTTCTTGTCTGGTCATTAGCCTAGGATTATGACATCATGCACAGCTCTCTCACTCTCATAAGAGTTTGCCAGGAAGGGAGGGGGGATGAGTCATAAGAGGGACAATGAGAGCTACAGAGTGGGAGGCGTGCCTCCTGTGTGTCTGTGTAAATCCAGGAAGTGAACAGGCAGCAGCTTCAGCTGCCCACAGTTAAAGAGGGAGTCCACCTAAATCCACCAAAAAAAAAAATATTAAAAGCCAGCAGCTACAAATACTGCAGCTGCTGACTTTTAATACACGGCCACTTACCTGTCCCAGGGTCCAGCGATGTCGGCAGCCGACGCCAATGAATCGCTCGACTCTCGGCAGCTGCCGCCGCCATCCTAGGTGAGGGAATCAGGAAGTGAAGCGTTGCGGCTTCACTTACCGTTTCCCTACTGCGCATGCGCGAGTCGCGCTGCGCATCGTAACTGGTCCCCGCTATCTCCTGGGTCCTGTGTGTTTCCCAGGAGACAGCGGGGAGGGACAGGAAGAGGCATAGACTCCCATGGGAGTCTATGCTGGAAGTGGGTGCAAATACCTGTCTTAGACAGGTATCTGCACCCCCCTCCCCCCTGAAAGGTGCCAAATGTGACACCGGAGGGGGGGAGGGTTCCGAAAAGCGGAAGTTCCATTTTTGTGTGGAACTCTGCTTTAAAATGGTCACAGTATATATTAAATAATATGTAAAGTGGTTGGAGGGAAGCTTCAGAACAGCAAAGATGATTTTAATTACAAATTAAGTGAGCAGACTGCAGTTCCTCCTTGAAGATAAGAAAAATAAAATAGACCCTCTGAAGCCAGCAACAATAGACCCCATCCCAGCAACAATAGACCCTGCCCCAGCAGTAACAGATACCCCCCCAGAAATACTAGACCCACACCAGCAACAATAGATCCCCTACACAACATTAGACCCCCCCTCCCAGAAACAATGGACCGGCCCACTAACAATAGATCCACCCCTGCAGTAAGAGACCCCCAGCAACATCAACAGATTTCCCAGTAGCCAACAACAATAGACCCTCCAACAGCCAGCAACAATGAGCCTCTCCCTCAACAATTGACCCCCCTCCCCCCGGCAACAATAGACACCCACACAAAAATACATTTCTGCCAGCATCAATGGACCCTCCAGCATACCCCAGTATCCCTTGCCATTACATTCATTCAGTGCTGAAGGTGTCAAAACTGCGTTCTCCCACATTCATGCAGAAAACAAGCCCTGGGAAGGACACAACGGATACTGTATATCCAAGTAATACAGATAAGATAATCCTTATGATTGTCCATAGACCTCTCTACAAAGCAAATCGTTCAGGTTGAAGCAGGCCATGACCACTTAGTACCCCGTCTTTCCTTTTTAGAATTGTATCAAGGCTAAAAAAAGGCATCTTGCATTTCCCATCTCAAATAGGACTATTGTGAACATGCCAGTGTCCTATTTACCCAGAGTAAACACAGTAATCTTTTTTGAGAGCATTGTTTCCGCTGACCAAGCCAAAATTTGTTCTGCAAGACTTTTGGGAAGGGTGTGGAGGAACAAAAGCATATTTGTATCTGTGTCCTTAGAAAGTGAATGAAGTCTTGTTATTGCCGTGATTATCCCTTTTCCTTTTCCATGTTTTAAAGCCTGTATCTATTTTTCTCCTTGTAACATGTTTGCTGTGCGTTTCCTCAGTTAAATATAATTATTTTTATTTCCCTGTATGTGTGACTTTTTTTGGTTTGCGGTGTGCGCTTAGTACACAGAGTTGGGGCGGGTGATGTTTACAGTCACTATCTGCAAAGAAAAGAACTGGCTGCTGGAATCCCCCTAAATTGCCAGTGACTGCCCATCATGCGCAGTGCAGCTCACCACAGCTTTAGCCTTTAATCAGCCCCACCTATACAATGCCAAAATCAGAGGAATATACTGGATACAGAATTATATAGGAAAGAACATCACGCAAAGTGGCATTATTTTTAAATAAGTGGCTCAATTATATTGAGGTCAGGAGACTGAGATGGCCACTCCAGAACCTTCACTTTATTCTGCTGTAGCCAATGACAGGTTGACTTGGCCTTTTGTTTTGGGTCATTGCCATGTTGGAATGTCCAAGTACGTCCCATGCGCAGCTTCCTGGCTGATGAATGCAAATGTTCCTCCAGTATTTTTGGATAACATATTATATTCATCTTGCCATCAATTTTGACCAAATTTCCTGTGCCTTTGTAGCTCACACATCCTCAAAACATCAGCGATCCACCTCCGTGTTTCACAGTAGGAATGGTGTACCTTTCATTATAGGCCTTGTTGACTCCTCTCCAAATGTAGTGTTTATGGTTGTGGCCAAAAAGCTCAATTTTGGTCTCGTCACTCCAAATTACTTTGTGCCAGAAGGTTTGAGGCTTGTCTCTGTGCTGTTTGGCGTATTGTAAGCGGATACTTTGTGGAATTTGCGTAGTAATGGCTTTCTTCTGGCGACTCGACCATGCAGCCCATCTTTCTTCAAGCGCCTCTTTATTGTGCATCTTGAAACAGCCACACCACATGTTTTCAGAGAGTCCTGTATTTCACCTGAAGTTATTTGTGGGATTTTCTTTGCATCCCAAACAATTTTCCTGGTAGTTGTGGCCCGAAATTTTAGTTGATCTACCTGACCGTGGTTTGGTTTCAACAGAACCCCTCATTTTCCACTTCTTGAGTAGAGTTTGAACACTTCTAATTGGCATTCTCAATTCCTTGGATATCTTTTTATATCCCTTTCCTGTTTTATACAGTTCAACTACCTTTTCCTGCAGATCTTTTGACAATTCTTTTGCTTTCCCCATGACTCAGAATCCAGAAACGTCAGTGTAGCACTGGATGAAAGATGCAAGGGTCTGTCAAGAGTCCAGAAACTCATTGACATTTTATACAAACACACTAATTACAAGCAAACAGATCACAGGTGAGGATGGTTACCTTTTAATAGCCATTCAAACCCCTTTGTGTCAACTTGTGTGCATGTTACCAGGCCAAAATCACCAGGGTATGTAAACTTTTGGTCAGGGTCATTTGGGTAGTTTCTGTTGCCATTTATGAGTTATTTTGATGGGACAGCAAATTTACACTGTTATACAAGCTGTACACTCACTACTTTACATTGTAGCAAAGTGTCATTTCTTCAGTGTTGTCACATGAAAAGATAGAATAAAATATTTACAAAAATGTGAGGGGTGTACTTCCTTTTGAGAGATACTGTGTGTGTGTGTGTGTGTGTGTGTATATATATATATATATATATATATATATATATATATATATATATATAAAACACAGGTTAGTAAGCATAGGAGGGGGGGGGGACAATTTCAAGAGTAGTTAGGGTTAAGCTGGAATTCCACTTTACCCTTCACTTACAGGGATATCCTCCAACTATTAGGGAAAACTTAAATTCTGTAAATCAGGGGGCTCCAAACTTTTTATTATGAAGGTCACATCATACATTTTACAATACAGCTTTGGCTATACTTCTCCTTTTAATGAGCCTCTCCCATCCTCTGGAACTCGCTACCTCCACCTGTCCGTCTATCCCCTACTCTTGCTACCTTCAGGCGATCCCTGAAAACTCATCTCTTCAGGAAAGCCTATCACGTCTCTGACTAATCTCCTACCACTTCCATCAGCTCATTCCCCACAGTTACAACCTTTTGTACCACCTGCCCCACCCCATTAGATTGTAAGCTCTTCTGAGCAGGGCCCTCTTAATCCTCTTGTATTTTATTGAATTATAACTGTATTGTGTCCTTTTTATATTGTAAATCGCTGCGTAAACTGTTGGCGCTATATAAATCCCGTATAATAATAATAATAATGTATTTTTTTTAAAGCTAGCAATATAAGTGCTTGAAGTTAAGCTGGTATTGGCTTTCTGAAAACCCCTGTACAGCAAAGTGTAGGCTGGGGGAAGAAGAAGCAGCACAAGGAGCCAATCAGTCGCACTAACATGCAGTTTTCCGACAGGAAAATAAAGCAGAGAGACAGATTTGAGCTTACCCACTCTGCTACTGGTTCTTTCCCTGTCCAATCACAGGCTGGGGGAGGGACAAGACCTGTAAGTGTTACCTGCAGCAGTGACAAATCAGGTGGTCTCCCCTGCCAGACAGGGATGTCTTGTGTGGTTAGAGCTGTATAAATGTCTGGATGGAAAGAATTTAAAAAAAAAAACTTTTAGCAGGTAAAAGGCTCTGTTTATATATGTCTCATCTGTACATTTAGCCGGTGGCCTGGAGTTCAGCTTTAAATGGTATAAAGGAAAAATCTCATCTTGTCCAGGCGATAAATTCAAACCATAAATATATTTACTTCATTGCTTATCATCTGACACATTGTACAGAATTTTAAAAATATAATTAATCAGTATGCGGTTGTTCAGACAAATGTGAATTATGTTTGCTTAAAAAAAAAAAAAAGTCTAAGTGCTATTTAAAGGAGAGTGTGATTGCCAAAGGAGCTGACCTTTAGCAAGGTTGATTATGCTGAAAGTTTGAGTTCAAGTGACTACGTTAGATAAAATCAGTGTTCTTCACATTCAAGGTTCATTCTGCAGGACCGCGAGCCTGCGTCTCGGAGAATGCTAACCCATGTGCTGACAGGTTGGCCCTGGCTGCCGCACGTGTCCCATTCTGTTACTTTTCTGTCTGCAGCATGTCTCATTGATAACCTGCGTGCTCTGCACCCCAGACGCTCCTCTCATTAGCATTGTCTTGTTTTCCTTGCAGAAGTGCCTAGCTGCCATTCCATTTACATGAGGCAAGAAGCTTTTCTGGCTCATCCCAATGGCACAGAAGGTATTTGATTGTACAGCTGTTCTGTTCTTTTTCAGCACTCGGTGACAATCTACCAATACCTAACTCATTTTTTTTCCCCCCCTTTTTTTTAATTACCTTCCAGGTTGCATGTATGAAAAAGGTCCTCGGCAATTCTATGATGACACCTGTGTGGTCCCTGAAAAATTTGAAGGTTTGTGTTTTACTTAACACCAACATGAAGCCAATTGATGAGCTAAATTTAAATTTTTCAAAATGGTCCCCCCCCAGGAGGTTTTAAAACCGTAAAAACAGCTCTTATTGCTATACTTGCTTCCTCTTTGGCACTGTTGCCTGCAGTAATTCTTCCCACCACTTGATGTCCTCAGTCCTCCTGGTTGAATGACACCGGGAATCATTCAACCCTGATGACTGATAAAGGGTGTCATGGGCCCTGAGGGGGATAGCACCCTGCACCTAGGCTATTGATGCGAGAGCAAATATGGTCATATTAGTAGGACTGCTTCCTTTTTGGCACTGTTGCCTGCAGTAATTCCTTCCCACCAATAGATGTCCTTAGCCCTCCGGGTTGATCAACACCCAGCATCATTCAACCCTGAAGACTGATAAAGGGCGTTGTTGACCCTGAGGGGATAGCACCCTGCACCTAGGCTATTGATGCAAGAGCGAACATGATCATGTTAGCAGAACTGCTTCCTTTTTGGCACTGTTGCCTGCAGTAATTCCTTCCCACCACTAGATGTCCTCAGTCCTCCGGGTTCAATGACACCCAGCATCATTCAACCCTGAAGACTGCTAAAGGGCGTTGTGGGCCCTGAGGGGATAGCACCCTGCACCTAGGCTATTGATGCAAGAGCGATGGTGATCATGTTAGCTGGACTGTTTCCTCTTTGGCACTGTTGCCCGCAGTAATTCCTTTTCACCACTGGATGTCCTCAGTCCTTCAGGTTGAATGACACCCAGCATCATTCAGCCCTGAAGACTGATGAAGGGTGTCATGGACCCTGAGGGGATAGCAACCCGCACAGAGGCTATTGATGCGAGAGCTAATGAGATCATGTCAGCAGGGCTGCCATGAGAAATCGCGGTGCCCCATGCAGCCTACCTGACTGGGACACCTTTCTTATCTCAGCAAACTGGAATGCCCATTTTTGCCTAAATATTATACTGGATTTATATAGCGCCAACAGTTTGAGCAGCGCTTTACAATGTAAAGGGGGGCAGTATAATTACAGTACAGTTCAATACAGATGGAATAGGGCCCTGCTCATGGAGCATACAATCTAAAGGGAGGTAGTACAAAAGGTAATAGCTGCAGGTGATGATCTGATGGAGGTGACTCAAGTACAGTTTGTAGGTGGAGGTGGGGGTGAGCTTCCCTGAACAAATTAGTTTTTAAGGATCACCTAAAGGCAGACAGGGTATGTAGACCGGACCTACTGAGGGAGTTCCAAAGGATGGGAGGGGTTCTGGAAAAGTCCTAGAGGCCAGCATAGGAGGAATTAACAAGGGAGCTAGAGAGCAAGATGTCTTGGGGGGGGGGGGGGGGTTAGCGGAGAGTAGCTGGTGGCAATGTTGTGGATTGCTTGTATGTTGTGATTAGTATTTTGAATTTTAGTTGTTTGCCTAGTGAAAATGTAAATATACACTTGGCAACGAAAAATGTGGGGCTTTTGTCTGATACGACTCTTTATGGGTTGCAAGATCACCCATAAGTGTATTCCAATAGTACGGTACTTACCTCCTCCACCCACTCTCCCCTGTGGAAGACTCATATGTGAGCTTCTTCAGGCCATGCCCAGTGTACTCTCAGGAGGCTGGAGGCGCAAGTCGTATACCGTGGGTATCTCTACTGGGCACTGCAGGTTCCCATTGGAAGTATATAATTTTGGACTGCCCACTCCTAGAGTGTTATGTTTCCATTATCCGATAACTGTCCCCTGCCATGTAACAGGACAGAATGAGCCCCAGTCTGTATGGGAAGGATGTATGGGAATCAAGCCATTTCCTCTTGAATAGAACTCTAATTCAAATTCAAACTGTATTAAAGTACCTCCATGCCATTCCTCTTGCTATTCCGTCTAACAGTACCGGTACATTGAGGATGTTGTGAACTCTTGTAGTGTTGCCTCGCATATCACAGCTCCATCCTTGCATAGCAGCTGTGAAAACTCGGTGTAAAAATCCACTTTACCTTCAGGACTGACTGATTTGCAGTCCCACTCTGTGTTCTATCTTTTGGAATATGTCATTCTCCCTTCACCTATTGACTAAAAATATATGTATATATTTTTGACTGGGATCAGCTCAGTGCTCAGGGGAAAGCAGGAATGGCATGAGTCAGCTTCAGTTCTTTTAAAATAGTCCTTTCCGAAGCAAAAGATGAAGGATACTATTTCCTCTGGGAAAGGAAGTAAAGGCAAATCTCCAGAAGGGACACAGCTGTCAAGGGGTCTAGTTTTTCCTAACCTTTTAAAGATGAATATTTGTATTGCTTGCTGTGTCCTATATGCAGATTTCCTTTTCTTTATTGTCCTCATAACAACATTATTACCATAACCGGAAGTTTGGAGAAATCTCCCCAATGGGGCCACAGCTTTTACTGTTAGAGACTCTGCTGCAAGACCATTCATTTCAACACAAAATATTTCTATTAGAATATATGTGCAAATGTAATGCCTATTATTTACCTATAAAAGCCACCCTTGTGTAGATATCCAAAAGCCCTGAGACTGCTGCTGGGTGCTGCCATCTTAAATGTGATGGAACAATAGTATTCCCCTTCTCTCTTTTCTCTCTTACCCTGGAAGCAGGTTATGTAGGGAGGGTGATGGGAGAGGCGGAGGAGCTGGGCTAGCACGGCATCTAGACACTTCCAGAGAAGAAGAGGGCTATGACTTGCAAGAAGAGAGGAAACTGTGCTAGGGAATTGACATTTCCTGAAGTAGTTCAAAGCATATTGTGAGTTAATAGAAAAAAAAAAATGTATGTTGATGAAAAACGTTGCAAGTAAGCAATTCAAATGCAGTGGTACCTTGGATTACGAGCATAATCCATTCCAGCATGCTTGTAATCCAAAGCACTCATATATCAAATCAAGTTTCCCCATAGGAATCAATGGAAACTCAGATAATTTGTTCTGCGGTGTCTCCGAGCATTTCCGAGCGCCACCGCACCTCTGGCCTAATGCGTTACTGCACATCCCAGCGGCTTGAATCCTGCTCGTCTTGTGAGACAACGCTCGCAAATCGAGTCAGGATTTAAAAAAAAAATAGCTTGTATTGTGAAACGCTTGTAAACCGCGTTACTCGAAATCCAAGGTTTCACTGTACCTAATTTTGCATGTGAACAGGAAGAAAAAGAAAGGAAGAAAAAGAAGTGCTGCACTCCAAAGAAGCAACCCGAGCATAAAGAAGAGTCAAAACTGCTATAGCCCGGCTCTTCGCAGGCTGTGGCCCAATGAATTTTGCCCCACCCACAGGGATTAACCCCCATGAGTAAGCCCTGTGGTTGGGGCGAAACACGTTGGGGCCTGGCCTGGGAGGAGCTCAGGCTGCTTCTTTGTGCTTAGGCTGCTTCTTTATAGTGTAGCTCTTCTTTTTCTTCCTCATGTGTGCACAGAGCCGACAAGAGCTCTTTTCAGCACCAGCACCCACTTTCAATGCAAGTCACGGACTTGCCATGGAGCCATGTTGGGATGATTGCTTTGAGCAGCACCCGCAAGCTTCTAACGAGGTCTATGGTCACTTAATCTCTTATGGTTTATACACATGTTTTTATAATTGGTGACAGGGTCTCTTTAAAAGTGGTATTGCTCCTTCCCAGCTTTACCCAATACCTAAAGATATGTTTTAGCTACGGATAAGCTTTAAAAAAAAAAAAAACAAACTGACTTATACAAGATGACAGGCTATACAAACTGTGTGGTTTTGCTAAAGTGCATGATTTGTAAATGAAGCATTATTAGTGTCTTTTGATGGCCGTTCCTGTGCGTTTCACTTGCAAATTGTTCTAGACAATTCACGTACACCTTCAGATGGATCACTGCTAATACTTAGCTGAGAACACACTAAAGCTGTTTAACAGTATAATTGACTCTCCACCTTTTCCTGTGTTATTAGTCCTTTACAGAGGCTCAGATGTCTTTGGTCCAGATTTTCCAGCATGTTTTTGTTGATCCATTACAGCCCCAGATTTCTATTGGCTCAGAAGCACCACAGTGTTCCACATTAGCCACACTAATAGTTTATAATCCATATACAAGTTTATTCCAATGTTAAATCGGATGGAAGACCATTCAAGGAGTACAACGCGTTTCGTGCCAAACCTTGCCCCCTTCATTAATACTTAACCCCTTCCGGCCGACCATACACATATATGAAGGTGTATGTTTTTCCGTGGGGCCACATACTGTATATACTCGAGTATAGGCTGACCCGAATATAAGCAGAGGCACTTAATTTTACCACCAAAAACTGGGAAAACTTATTGACTCGAGTATAAGCCTAGGGCGGGAAATGTAGCAGCTACTGGTAAATGCCCATCTGTGGCCTCACTGTGCCCACCTGTATCATCAGTGCCCATCTGCAGTCTCACTGTGCCCATCTGCAGCCTCACTGTGCCCATCTGCAGCCTCACTGTGCCCATTTGCAGCCTCACTGTTCTCATCTGCAGCCTCACCTTTTCATTACACACAGCGGGTGTCTCCTGCTGTGTCATGCAACTGCAGTCTGTTCAGCGGCCGTCCACAAAGCTCCGCCTCCTACTCGTCCGTGATAGACGGAACACTGATTCAGTTTCCCAGCATTGTATCAGTGTTCAGTGTTCCGTCTATCAGGGACGAGGAGGAGGCGGGGCTTTGTTACAGCTGCATGACACAGCAGAAGACCCTCACTTGAGTATAAGCCTTGGGGGGCTTTTTCAGCATAAAAAAATGTGCTGAAAAAGTCGGCTTATCCTCGAGTATATACGATATATATGCATATCTCTCTCTACACAAAGAGCCCTGGGTCTCACACTAACGATTGGGACATGGGACTCCCGGTTACGGGTCATCTAATCGCTTTTTAAATTGTATTAGTGTCAGTTAATGTCAATGTGTTTTGGGAAGGATTACAAAATGCAAAATGCACATCATTGTTTCTGGGCCCTACTACGGGTCCAAACACCAAACGTACACATATGTGGTATTGCTGCGATCATCGGGAGGAGAAGAATATATTTTGGGTTGTTCTTTGATGGTAAATGATACAAGAAATATACAGCTAAATAAAAAAAAAAAAAAGTGTTTTTTTACTATTTTGGACCAGTTTTCCTTTGATAATAAAAAAATAATCGGGAGATATCAATTACCATTTACCACCAAAAGAAAGCCCAATTTTTTGTGAAAAAACAAAGTATAATCCACCTGGATACACAAAGTAGTTGTGACGATTTGTACACATGTGCAAAATTGTGCTTAGGCATTAACATTTGTTTTACCCTTAGGTGGGACAGAGTTAGGAATAGGAAACAATGTATGTATGGACTGGTATGAAGGTACAATGTATATGGTTACAGTTCTATACCATATACATTGTACCTTCATTCCAGACCACTTTAATTGTTATCACAAATGAAGATAACTGTGAAAATCCTTTGGTGTGTAGAAGCCACCAGTCCATTGTCCGGAAACCCTGCATAAACATCACTATCAAACTATTGGGTAGTATCACTAATAGGATAAACTCCAGTGTTCCAGTGATACCTATCCATTCCCTCAAGATTCAGACAATAAGTACCTGATGGGTTCTAACCCTAGACAAAAATGGCCAGCACACCAAGAAAAGCAGATCTCAGCTTTTTACTGGGATCTTAGTAGCAAAACATAGCCCGTGCAATAAAAATAAATAAACAAGGTTTCAGAAACAGAGGTATCCTTTCTCAAGGTCTGTCACCTTGAGGAAGGGGACTTCTGGGCTTCCGAAACAGGATCTCAGTAAAAATTTGAGATCCACTTCTCCTAGTGTGCTGACCATTTTTTTGTCTATGGTTCTACATTGTATCTCAGTTGGCCATGCCCCCTAAGGCGTGAAAATTGAAGGTATGGGTAGGCATGAAAGGTGAAGGTGTAAGAAGGATGTTTTTCCAAGGCTTCTAACCCTTCTATACTCCATCCAAAGCAAACCCGCAAAAAAAAATAAATAAATAAATAAATATTGGCTATAGATGCACTTTCAGGCCTCATGTGCTCTGGGCAATTAACGCCGGCGCAGGAGGCTCAGGTGTTTGGGTGCGGACGGAAAGCACAGGAGCATCGCCCAGCCCCGCTGCCAGTAGCCGGTAAAACTCAGAGGCTGAAAGCTGATGGGCATAGACTGTGCATAGCATGCTACCAACATTTAGGGCATATGCCCAGGGATGAATCCCTGGAACCCAGTCCTTTTGGGTGCATACTGCCCTAAATATTAGTAGCACTAGGTGGACTGTTCAGCAGCAGCGGCTTTTAGCCTTTCATCAAGTTTTACAGGCTGCCGGGAGCGGGGCTGGATGGTGCGCCTGTGCTTTCTGCCACATTTAAACACTGGAAGGTCATGGATCGGGGCTAAATTCCCAGTGTACATGGGGCCTAAATTCTGATTCCTACTGTTCCTTTTAACCCCCAGTAACCTGCTGTAACCAATCAGCTCAGATCCCTGGTGGCTAACCTAAGATTGAAGGACCACTGGTGTCTGTAGTGTTGCCCGTGGACCCCTAGATTTGTAGAGGGGCTGCAATAGCAATGATCTCATGTAACATGTCAATGAAGCACATGCAGAATCTGACCATTTCCTCTAGTAGGTCTACACTTTGGTGGTCTTGTAGCATAATAGAAATATTATGTGTGACCCTTTGATGATTTCAGGCCCCCCCCTATAACTTAGGAATTGACTGACTCATATATTACTGTAGGGAAGTGAGCTGTGGTTGCCTGGACTTGGCACGTTCCTCTTGCTAGTGCATCGATTTACAGAGTAAGCCTGGGAATGGTTGAAAGGAAAGTGGGAATTGTTTTGAACTGCCGTTATTATGTGTGCTGCACCACTGAACGTGAAATGAAATTTATGTGTGAAGTGGACGGTTGTCTCATGAGGGACACGGTGCCATGACTGACTGCAAGAGGTGTAAATGATCTGCTAGTTATTGTTCAAACATCATGATGATGATAAAAAAAAAAAAGTTAGTCTTGTCAGTGGTTTAGCATTGTTACTGTCTGTGGATGGGAAGGAATACATCAGAGTACATCTGTTTTTCGAACATGATTTTCTTAAAGAGAACCTGTCACCAACCTAAAAAATAGCAGGTAAAAACACAAAAATATCAAGTATTTGAAATGATTACTTGCAGTGTTTCCCTTTCTATAAATATATTTTTTTAACAAACTTGCAATGTACATTTTAACGTCTTCATGACCACCCAACACTATACTGTAAATGTGGAGGCAAAAGGGGGTGGGCTTTGACGTGTCGCTGGCGGCTGATGTACATGTTTTGAGAGCAGGCTCACTGTGTGCAACCAGCACAAAAACCGAGCTGTCAAAAGCAGTTCTCAGTCTGGACTAAACTTCAGTAGCCGGCAGGACCGGCTTCCAATCATGTGACCACTGTGCCCGAAGGATCACATGACTACTGATTCTTCCGGCCCCCTGGGTATTCAGAACTGTTTGAAGGAACCCTGGGGGGGGGGGGGGGGGGGGGGCAGGAGGGGGTTAAGCTTGCTAGGAAAGTTGACTAGTCCATTCCCTAGCAAAGCCCTCTTCCTCCTTGCATGTCACAACCCTCTCCTCTTCTAGGAGTGTCTAATTACTGTCTATGGAGGCCCAGCGCCTTTGCACCTCCCATCCCTAAATAACCTTTCATGTAGCTGCCAGATAAAGAGCGAAAGGGGAAATACTATAGAGTGTCACTTGAGCGACAGTTCTAAATCTGCTGGGGCTGCTGACCTTGCATCCAAGATGGCAGAGCCCAGAAGCTGTCTTAGGACTCTTGGGTGTCTACACAAGACTTTTACATGAAAAAAAAAACAAGCATAAAATATGTTAAATGCACATATAATCTTATGAGAATATTTTTTGTTCGAATGAGTGGCCTGGCAGCAGGGTCTCTTCAAAGTACATCTGGGCAATCAATGTATGTAGATTTATCTAGCGTTTACTGGAAGCTTGACAGCAGTGTTGCACATCATCTATGTTTTAATGTAAAAACTCTTAACAAGTATACTATTTTTCTGTCTTTCGCAGGTGACATTAAACAGGAGCCAGGTTTGTACCGCGAAGGACCCACTTATCAGAGGAGAGGGTCCCTTCAACTGTGGCAGTTCTTAGTCGCACTTCTAGATGACCCAGCCAATTCCCACTTCATTGCCTGGACAGGCCGAGGCATGGAGTTCAAGCTAATCGAGCCAGAGGAGGTTTGTACATCAACTTATTTTGCTGTGTTTCTGAGTATAAGAGTGCTTTTGCTCATCTTCCATAATGACTGGGAATGATACCTCCTGCCTGAGGTCAATCTTAAGTACCCACATTTCTTTAACAAGTGTGTGGGGGAAGCAGGCTGGAGCAAATACTTCACGTAGGGGCTTATTTAATTCTCGTACAATGATCTGTATTTTATTCCACTGATTCTATGCTTGGCTGTTCATGTCATAAAGCCCTAGGACCGCAAAGACAGGGGTTTTTGGGGTCTCTGTGCCTTATTGCACACAAATTCCAGAATGTATTCTCAACTAGATGTAGAATTATTCTTCATTATGTCTAGTTCCTCAGGTAAGTCGGACGACAGAAAGGACAGTCTTAAGATAGCTCCTCTAATTACCTACATATTCTGTCAGAGGAGACAGGCAACATTCTTAAGACAGTTATTTTAAACACCTCCATATTCTATCAGAGGACACAGAGGACAGTCTCAGAAGACAATTTCAAGACAGCTCCTTTATTCACCTACATATTCTATTACAGGAGAGAGACGATATTCTCAAGGCAGCTCCTCTGGGCACGTCCATTTTCTATCAGAGGACAGTCTCAACACAGCTCCTTGGGACACTTCTAAATTTTCTCAGAGGACAGTCTCAAGACCGTTCCTCAAGGTACCTCCATATTTTATTTTATCAGAGGACATAAAGCATAATCTCAAGACTGCTCCTCAACTCGTATCTGCTCCATATTATATCTGAGGACAGTCATCAAGTCACCTCCATATTTTATCAGAGGATAGTCCCAAGCCATCTGCTCTTGTCGCACCCATATTTTGTCAGGGGAGACAGACCACATTCTCAAGGCAGCTCCTTGGGTACCTCCATATTCTATCAGAGGACACAGAGGGCAGTCTCAAGACAGCTCCTTGAGTGACATATATATTTTTTCAGAGGACAGTCTGAAGACAGCTCCTCAGCTTACCTCCATATTATATCAGAGAACCGTCTCAAGACAGCTCCTTAACTCGTCTCCATATACTATCAGAGTAGACAGATGACAGTCCTTTGGGCACCTCCATATTCTATTAGAGGACACAGAGGACAGTCTCAAGACAGCTCCTCAAGTCCCCTCCATATTTTATCAGAGGACAAAGGATAGTCTCAAAACTGCTCCACAACTCACTTCTATATTATATCAGAGGACAGCCTCAAGACAGCTCATCAAGTCACCTCTATAGTCTATTAAAGGACACAGAGGACAATCTTAAAACAGTTCCTTGAGTCACCAGAGTTTATCTTTGTAACAGATTCATTCACCATTTCATCCTTCCTCTTAATGAAACTGACTTGGACTGACCCATTTGTTTTACCTTTAGTACATTCACAGGATCGTGCATGCTGTCACGTTTACTTCACTCTTTTGCCCCGTACACACGGTCGGACATTGATCGGACATTCCGACATCAAAATCCTAGGATTTTTTCCGACGGATGTTGGCTCAAACTTGTCTTGCATACACACAATCACACAAAGTTGTGGGAAAATCCGATCGTTCTGAACCCGGTGATGTAAAACACGTACGTCGGGACTATAAACGGGGCAGCAGCCAATAGCTTTCATCTCCTTATTTATTCTGAGCATGCGTGGCACTTTGTGCGTCGGATTTGTGTACACACGATTGGAAATTCCGACAACGGATTTTGTTGTCGGAAAATTTTATAGCCTGCTCTCAAACTTTATGTGTCGGAAAATCTGATTAGAAAAGGTCCGATGGAGCCCGCACACGGTCGGAATTTCCGTCAACATGCTCCGATCGCACATTTTCCGTCGGAAAATCCGACCGTGTGTACGGGGCATTTGCCTCCATCTATTATCCTCTTCCCAACAGTATGTTCACAGGATCTTTCTAGGATGCTGTATAATAAAGTGATGTCCAAGTGATGGATAATATTTGCAAAATAATCTTCACTATAAAGTTAAATATAGATGAGTGGTCTTGTAGTCTCCAGATAACGGCCCAAATGTGGTTCTTTTCTTGCACTTATCCAGCCCTTGGGGCACGATTCATCCCACGTATATCAGACACTATTCTGCCCACTGACACCAACAATGGGGCATCATTCTTGCCACTGATATCAACAATGGGGCATAATTCATGCCACTGACATCAACAACGGGGCACTATTTTTCCCCCTAATATCAAGGATTGGACACTGTTTACTTCCACTGATGCCAGAAAAAATTATATTCTGGCCACAGTCCTGCCTGCCTAAAGTCTGAAAGAAAGTAAACTGGCCCTTTGTTTAGAAAGTTTGGAGACCCCTGGTATTGATAATCAAATGGATCGGTCAGTCTCTTTCCTTAGTGACATGACACAATGCACATTTTCAACCCTCCCAATGGTACAGTCAGGGTTCCTTTTTCATATTTATGTTACTTTCAATATTTTACAGCAAATATGCTTATTGGGGATAGAAATGCATAGCCACTCTTATCAATTCCCTTTAGCCAGGCTTGCAAGTTAATTTCCGATTGGCTGTTTGGCCCTATGCATATACTTTTTTTAAATTTTTTTTTTTTTGAAAGTCTGTATTTGCATTGGATTTGAGAAAAGGGTAAGGTTCTGACAGTGGATTGTAACAATGGACAGTGCTGAGAAGGTAAGAGAGGCCTTTGCCTTGCTGCCGCTATAGCAGTTATATTACTTCTATGGGTCTGTCTGGTTCTAGATCTATTTTTCTCCTCTGTATGATTGGGTAGTCTGCACTCGAGCAAAAAGCAAAAAACTGTGTGACACAGACCATCCTGTTAACTTTTTTTTTTTAATTGAATTTCAAATGACGGTTACTTTAAATGAGGAGTTTACCAAAAAAAAAAAGGTCTGTCGCTCAATTGTTCGATTTTACAATGTAGAAAGATTGAACAAAATCTCCAGCCAGGTCAATCACTTGGCTGTCGTTTTTGTAGTTCCTCAAAAAATCTATAGTAAAGGCTTGCAGAACTGGTCCATTTTTGGCAGATTCGATAAGAAAATCAAATTGATCTTTGCATCAGTCACATATACATGCTTAGCCAGATTTATATTGGTGCCCTCAGAAATATTAAAAACAGGCTTTCCTGAAAGGGGAGAACCATTTTTTTGAACACTAGTAAATATTTAAAGGGTCCATCCGCCCCTGTGGCTTGATACCCCAGAACTCTCTCCTGTAGATTTAATTCTGGACCGCCTACTAATTTGATGCGCCCTTGTTGGTTGATAGTGCTGGCGTCAGGTTTGAATTTATGTACTTAGGAAGGAATTAGATAGTGTCGTGAAGACTATGGCCTATTGAGTGAGAAGATGTGGTATATGTGAAGGTAATTGGAACCATTGTACTTTTTTTTTTTTTTTTGGTACATAATCTGGAACGTGTACTGTTCTATGGTGTTTTATTAACACGTTATTAACACATTATAAACGTTATTGGAGATAAAAAAAAAAAAAAAAAAGGTCCATCCACCTAACATGTTGATTTTGTTATAGGAGGAATCTGTTGAACTTCCCTAGCCCTTGGTTCCTTGTATGTCTTGGATGTTTAAACTGTGAGATCTCCAAGCTATTAATACCTGACCTTATTTCTGTCCATCCGGGAGTTTTAGGTCTTTCCTTCCACAGAGATCTCCCCAATGGAGATAGAGGAGAATGTCAGAGAGTTTAACTCTCCAACATTTACCAAACCATGAAATATCAATTTGGGAGAACTGACCCTTTAACTGTTTTCCTGCTACCACCATACGTGTTTACCGCGCGGCAGTATCAGAATGTAAAGTCGCGGCTGCGCTAGTGAAGCTATGGCTTGTTTACATTTTAAAAAGGCAACTTTGGGCTCTCTAACAGATGTTAATGTTAATTGGTGATTTTCTTTGCCAAACTGAACTCGCTTCACTGCCTTGTACTAAGTGGCACAGACGGTCTACCTTTGTTGCATGAGTACGCTCTCTGCACATCTGTATCAGTATATTCTGATCAGTGTAGTTTTCTTTTACAAATAAATAGCAGTTGCAGAAATGATTTTGCATTAGAATGCCTGGCTCTAAAGCAGGGGTCCCCAAACTGTGGCTCAAGGGCCAGATGTGGTCCATTGCTAGCCTTTATCCATATTCCTTCCAATGATATGAGGCACTATTCCTCCCACTGACAGCAACAATGAGGCACTATTTCTTCCACTGATACCAATGATGGGACACTGCTCCTTCTCCTACTAACCACCAACCCTGAGGCCATGTTTATTCTCACTGATGCTGGCCCAGGACATTTCTACCCACACTGGCCACAATCCGGCCCCCCTAAAAGTCTGAAGGACAGTAAACTGGCCCATTGTTTGAAAAGTTTGGAGACCCCTGCTCTAAGGCAATGATTAATGTATCTTAATGAGCCTTTTGCATTAAAGGATAAGGTCATGTTACATGTTTCACCTGTATTTAGGGTGGAACTGCCCCGTCTTGGACGGGACAGGGGTTCTTCTCCCTGTGTCACAGCTGTGTCATTCATTCACAGATTCCTGTAAATAATTTAAACAAGTACCCTCTGACACTGCGTCAGACAGACTTTTAGTTTCAATGGGCTGATGAGTGCCCTGGAATGCACTGACGTCCTCTGACATTCAAACCCAAAGCCCCCACAGAGATATGGGCTGAAAGCCGGAGGACGTGTACGTAGGAGCCCACATTGCACCAGTGATTTACTGATCACGAATACAATGCTTTCCAGGCTCTTGCAGGAAAAAATAATAAATGCAGATTTTTTTCAGTAAAGGTGAACTTAGCCTTTAAGGTTTGGGATTTTGAAAGACAAGGTCATACAGATACCTCACATCTATAGTTGAAGCGAATCTGTGCCAGACTATGCATATTAAATTATTTACATATTCTGGATAAGCAGTAAAATTACAATAAATTAGACCCTCATTTACCTCTGTCTCTATAAGCATTGTGAATAAATTCATTTTCAGATTTCACAGCAAAAGCACTGTGTGTTTTTCTATGAGAACAGAATCTTGGCAGTCTGGCAACAGTC
This sequence comes from Aquarana catesbeiana, assembly GCF_042186555.1. Lineage (NCBI taxonomy): Eukaryota > Metazoa > Chordata > Amphibia > Anura > Ranidae > Aquarana > Aquarana catesbeiana. The sequence goes on from NC_133328.1 coordinate 24,559,855, forward strand.
TAATGTGAATAAGCCCCTTTCACATGGGTGGACCGTTTGGGTCCACCTGTCAATTTTTTAGGGGGGCCATCCATTTCCCTCTATGGAGCGGCAGATGTACACGGACATCCAAACCTATCCTCTAAAAACATACGGCTGGGGGATCTATTCCCCATCCATCTAGGGCAGTATTTCTCAACTCCAGTCCTCAAGGCGCCCCAACAGGTCATGTTTTCAGGATTTCCCTCAGATGAAATGGCTGTGGTAATTACTAAGGCAGCGAAACTGATCAAATCACCTGTGCAAAATAATGGTGAGCCTGAAAACATGACCTGTTGGGGTGCCTTGAGGACTGGAGTTGAGAAACACTGGTCTAGGGCAGTGGTTCTCAACTCCTATCCTCAGGACCCACTAACAGGCCAGGTTTGCAAGATAACTGAAATACATCACAGGTGATATCATTTACTGCTCAGTGATTGCAGTATTATAGTCTGCATCTACCCAAGGTAATACTTAAAATCTGGCCTTTTAGTGGGTCCTGAGGACAGGAGCTGAGAGCCACTACTCTACCGGATCGGATGACAGTCGGAAGTAAACTGAATGGTGGTCCCTTTACATCCGACCGCCCATAGAGGAAAGCAGGCTGTGTCTGTGTCCGCTCTGTATCAGCGAAGTGGACACGGACCTGTCATCCGCCTGCTTAGCCAAGAGATCCCCCCGTTGAGCAGGTGGATCTGCTGGCGGAGTCCCCCTGTGTGAAAGAGCCCTAACTAGCAGGTGTTTCTAAAGCAGAAACCCTCAGGCTTTTAGAGCAGTGGTTCTCAACTCCAGTCCTCAGGACCCACCAACAGGCCAGGTTTGCAAGATAGCTGAAATACATCACAGGTGATATCACTTGCTGCTCAGTGATTGCAGTATTCGAGTCTGCAACTCCCCAAGGTAATACTTAAAATCTGGCCTGTTGGTGGGTCCCAAGGACTGGAGTTGAGTTTTAGAGTCTTTGTTATGATCCTTGAGAATGAAATAACTTCACGATGATGATGATGATGACCTCACTGGTTTTTAAGGTTTAATTTGAATAATTCATTAGAACGTTGATAATGGGAGGAGGAACCAAGAAAGGCAAAATACCAGCAGAATAAACTTCAGATTTAAGTAGTTATAACTTTTTTAAATTTTTTTTAATTATTTTTTATAGGTGGCACGACGATGGGGCATCCAAAAAAACAGGCCAGCTATGAACTATGATAAGCTCAGCCGTTCATTGAGATACTACTATGAGAAGGGAATCATGCAGAAGGTGAGACGCTTTGTCTTCGTGAGTTATAATCAATTTTTTTTTGTGTGTATGCATTTTACAGTGTATATAGGTGTTTAAACTCTAGTCAATGGTTCCATCCCCCTGTGTTTGTTTGTTTATTTTTATTTTATTTTATTTTTCTAAACTTTGTTTTTTGTTTGTTTTGTTTTTTTGTTTTGTTTTTTGTTTGCTGGTCCATTGGAGAGGTTGCCCTTTATTTTCTGTCCTGTTGATGCAACAGGAAGTGACAATAAATCTCTACCGTTAAACAGTTGTCACCAGGAACAGGTATCCCCACTGAAATATTTCCCCTTGCCTCCTGTTCTGGTGACGGCTATAACATTTTGGATTTGCCATCACTTTCCGTCCTGGCGACAATGGTCCTAAATTTTTATATGTGACTTAAAACATGCTCAGAGGAGGAAACGGCAGAGAGATCACTCCTTCGGTCTTTTGCTTTTCATTCATTGTTACAGGAGATGGGGGTGGCTGTTGACCAGGCTGTATTTACAAACTAAAGTAGAAATATTAGTCAGCAGCTGTCCAGTAGGGCATTATTTGGCCGGTAAAGCAGTTCATATATTATGTATGTGTAAAAAATAAGTTAAAATTAGGAAAAAAAATGTGTGTCTGTGTATATATAAAGGGAGGGAGACAGAGAGAGACACTTGTGTGTATATATAGATATATACACACATATATCTCAAGTGAAGAGGCTCATATATTGTGCACATATACCTTTATTAATATGATTATTTTATTAATAATTGTATATATTTATAATTACGTATCATATTTTTAATATGTTTTGAGCTATTTTCCTGGAGTTTAGCTTCAAACATTATTAAAATGAGGGAAAAAAATATATAAGCTATAAATTCTAACAATAATACAATTGTGTAGAAGAAGGAAGAAGATCCTGGACTGCCGCACTCCATTTTCTATGGAGTGCGGCAGTCCAGGATCTTCTTCCTTCTTCTACACACTTGTGCAGAGCCACCACCTGAGAGTTTGCAGTAGGGCGGGAGCACCCGTTCAGGTGTGGAGGCTTTTTGAGCGGCATTCCTTTCTCATTAATAATACAATGAACACACTTTTTAATGATATACTTTTTTTTTTTTTCAAGGTTGCCGGAGAAAGATATGTGTACAAATTCGTGTGTGACCCAGAAGCCCTGTTCTCCATGGCCTTCCCAGACAATCAGCGACCGTTATTGAAAACGGACATGGAGAGGCACATCAACGAGGAAGACACGGTACCGCTGTCACACTTTGACGAGAACATCCCCTACATGCAAGACGGCGGTTACTGTAACACTCACCCATACAATGAAGGATACGTTTACTAGCGATAAAGACGGACGATGGAATCTTTTCACTTTTCTTCGCCAGGCCCAAGAAAAGCAAAATATACTTTTTTTTATATATATATATATATATATATACACATATATATATATAAATATATTTAGTAGTTCCTAAATGGGCTTTTCCTGTTGCATATCTCAAATGGTCTGCCATGGACAGAGCACTTTACTTATGGGACTTGGGATAAAACATAAATCGATGTATGTAACAGAGTGATAAAAGAAGATGGAAATATTCATTTATGCTCGGGAAGGGAACTTAAAGCTTACGGTACTACATTACAAGTCATGTCTGTATTTACTTTATTTTGTTTTTTTTTCCTGTTTTTAAATCTCATAATATATTGTACATTATTTCCTTTTTGAAACCCTGGGTACAGTTAACTTGTATTGCTTAAATAGGTGTATGAAGATTGGCCATCGTTCTTTCCATTATTAATGGTACCGGACGTAAATCTATTGTTTTGACAAATTCAGGACTGTAAGTCAAGGCCGCTAAAAAGTTCAGCTTTGTGAAGAGTATTACTTACTGACTTTGCACCCATGTGGCTCTTCGGGCTTTAAGGAATCTCCATTGTATCAAATTGTGAGGTTTCTTTTCTAAACCCCTAAGTGTGTTTTAGAGGGGCAATTTGTAATGCCTCCTACTGCCCCGGAAACCCTAATACTCCCCTTGCCAGCACGTCCTCACTGCTCCTTCCTCTGTCCCAGCCTGGCAACAATACCCAGTGCTTCCAGGTATTGGGGAACATGTGATCTCCTTGGGTGCTCTGGTCTAGCTGGCATTGCCTAAACTCAAGTACTGCCACACTCGCTGGTGGAGTGATGTCACCTCTCCCTCACCGGTCGCCATTAGGAACTTTAGTGCTTGGTGCAGGGCTGGCAAGGTGAGTAACGGGAGGGCGGCAGGGCATTTCAAGAATGTTTTCACTTTGCCCCGAATGGGCAAATTGACCGTGTCTCTTTAAGGAATAACTATCTTGGGTTAAGAACTGTGATTGCGGCTCCCCCTTCTGAAAACGCTACCGCTATGTAATAAAATTGCAAGCATAGATGAAATCTAGATTCTTTATCGGGGGGAGGGTTATATAATTCATCAAAGTCGGATCTCATATTCCCCGACGGTAGACCTGCAGGTCCCTGTCACATGACTGCTCTGCAACCTTCCTCTCTGTAAACTACCAAGGTTGTTTTTGGCCTGGTTGTGCATGGTCTCAGATTTAGGGCCGTTCTAAAAAAATTATGGGGTTTAGCTAGCATGTCTTCTATCTGCAAAGGGCAGAACTTCGGGGAACATAGCAACTAAGTTGTATCCTCTGAGTGAATTCATTAGCTTGCTTGACAGGAATGTACCTTGAACTGATTGAACAATGGAACAAGTCCGCTTTTGTTAATACGGTTTCACAAAGTTGACCTTTTGCCTTACAGTATCAGGATTTTTTTTTTTTTTTTTTTATAAAAGTGGAGTTAGATTCCAAATGTTATAATCCACAAAATATCATCTCCATTTGTAATGTACATTTTTAAAATTAGGTCTTGAAGGAGTTTCTCATTTTCAGAAAAGTGAAAGTCTTCCCACTCTGATGACCATCAATGCCACGAATGTGCCATCATTTTGGTTTTGAATTTTTGAATTTCATATTTCCCAACTGTTGGGTCTGTAGACAAGCGCTGGGGCTTTGTCTATGGATGGTGAACCTTCTGGACAAAAATGGGGCTTTCTCATTTCAGTTGCTTAGAAAAGATTGATAATTTTCATTTCCAAAATTTTGCCAAATGCCACAGATTACAAGGGAGCCAGGTTCTCCATTTAATACATTTCTATGTATTGATGAAAATGTAAAACTCCTTTAAGCTGAATTCCAGGAAATTTAAGTGGTAAAGAAAATGCCATGCAATCTTAAATACAAGTTTTAATATATGTATGAGGTACTACTTGTGTTCAGAAAGAAGTATGCAAATATTTTCTGACCCCTGTATACTATTTTAACTAATTTATAAGAAGAATGCAATACCATTTTAACTAATTTTTGAGTAGAATGCCATTGTCTTTAGTTGACAGCTCCACCAATGTAATACATCTGTGGGGTGTATTTTTGATTGTTCATAGAAGAAAATGGTTGGATTGCCAAGTTGTCCACTCATGCTGTAATTGGGTCACCTGGTTGTTGAAATGGTTAAAAAAAAAACTGTAATTCCTTCAACAGATTTGACTTCCAAGTACTGCCAAAGCTTTATGCTGTTTCTTGGCAGCTCAATTCCTAAATTGGCAAAAGATCCCAACCAGAAATTCTACATTGGTGGAGGTTTCAGCTTAAGTAAAGAGGTTGCTGTTGCAAGGCAAATGTTTGTAGTAAAGTGTTTAACAAATTTATACTTAAGCCTCTTGGTTGAATGGAAGTTGTATCATAATTGGTGTCTCCAAATTTGAGAATTGGTAGAGTAAGGTAGGGGAGTGTACATACTTCCGTGTCCCATATACTCTAATCTACATTAACAGTGTCTTTGAGACCTGTAGCCAGTGCCTTGTTATGCCAGGGTGTTGGAAATGTTGGTCGTAAACTACTCTCCCCTTCCCTAAAATAAATGCAGTTGAATGTAATCAAAGTACAGTCACAGTGATGGTCTTCCTAAGGTCACCACTATTTTGTTTTTTTTGGTCATCCACTTGTCAAGAAGCAGGGTTTCTCAAGCAAGGTTCCCTGGAACCCTAGGGTTCCTCCAGAGGTTGCTAAGGGTTCCTTAGCAATGAGCAATTTCTGCCTCTCAGATAAGTTCCCACTGACATCATTGATATTTTTAGCTATCTGTAAGGGGCAATTCTTAATGCATTCTCCCCACTGACTAATCACACTACTGTATTATGAGTTGTAGATATAGTATTTTTAACTGGTGGGTTCCCTAAGACCATAAAGTTATTTTCAAGGGTTCCTCTGTGTTAAAAAGGTTGAGAAAGGCTGGCTTAAGGCATACCTGTCACCCTAATACAATGCCAGAAAAAATGTTGGTTGAGCTTGTATAGCGCATATTAAAATTAGAGTGGCAATGTTTCTGAGGCTCCACACTTTGAAATGTTGGTACGGCCGACAAAATTATAATTTAAAAACATATGGAGAAAAAAAAAAATGGTACCAGGAAAGCTTTTAAATGATAACTCTACTCATGGGTTTTATTGGATATGGTAGCTTAAGTTTAGTGCAAGCAGATATGGTTTTCCTCTGCATCAATCTCTGCTGTTGCAAAGTACCATGTAGCTTACATCTAGCATTCTCCACAAACTAGTTTGCCTGGGTTTTCAAGAGCTATCACAGACTTAGACCTAGGAGTGTTTAACATTGACTCGCACTAAGCCAGACTTAGAGGACCTGTCGTTTTTAGAATGGTGTGTTGGAAAGTCATGAATTTCCTTGAGTATGGACTATGATATCGACCATGTCCAACATTAGTCTTCAGCCCCTAGCAAAGCTACTAAGGTCTTGTCATTTGTCAGTGTTTTCAGTAATTTCCGATGTTATGTTAAGCATGGGAGGGTCAAGGTTTTTAGAATAAATTCTAATATAGAACGGGGAGACATTGTTCAGCAGGTATTGGATACGGAGGCAACATTTCACCTGCTTTCTAAATGTTCTTGTAGAAGGTGGATAACCAAGGATACCATCAGACAGCCACCAGGATGGAGCCAGGGAAATCCATAGGAATGGATGTTGGATATGTTTGAGTGCATGTGGTGCCAATAGGGACCCAATGAACAAACAGTGTGAATTTTCCAGCGCCTGGTACTTGGGGTGGGGGGTAAAAGTAAAAACTGAGTGTCAAGGGGCCCTGTTGTAACCCCGATGTGAACAGCACTTCACAGTTAACTGAAATGAGAAATGTCCTAATTTCGATACTGAAGACCAGACTTTCAGCTGAATGTCCTTCTTCTTCTCATAACTTTCAACACACTCCATGAGAAACTAGATATTTCAGCAGTGACAGGTCCTCTTTAAGGAACAGTGGTTCTGTTTTTTTTACCTTAACAATTTAAAGTAGAGAACCAGAAATGGATTCTAACCTGCATGCCTGTTCGGATCAGTGACTCGTTACAGTACATCTGTCATGAGAGTAAGATGTGGACTTGGGCACTAATCTCTCTTTCTAATAAAACCAAGAAAAGCTAGTTTCCTGGCTGTCATTCTGATGCCTGGTTTTACTGGGTATGGGTCACCAGCATAGAACAAATTTGCAAATCAAAACTTCTGCCTTTCCCTCTGATATTCATGCTTTGTGATTATGTTTATGACTCAGAAATACTTGAGCTAGGCAACTAGAATTTTCGAAAAGGAGGCACCATATATTTCTCTTTACAGGATAAGTCAAAGCCCACTTTGACCCTTGTGATGTATTATGTAATGCAGTCAGGCTGAATATGCAATATTCTGCTGCTCGTTTTACTTAACACTGTTAAGTGTTAACCTCTATGCTGGCAGCACAGAAAAGTCAGACCACGGCTCTCAAGGACAAAGCAGTGACCCGGCTCTGCAGCTATCCGACACAACTTCTGAACACTGCTCCAATCTACTGTACTCTTATTCCTGAGCAGTTCTGTTAATTAGAACAATTTTCAGGGTTGTGTTCGACCACTGGAGAGCCGGGCCACTGCTTTGTGTGAGAGAAACGTGGTCCTACTTGCTTGTATGCTGCCAGCATAGGGTTTTTTTTTTAACCCATGCTGCAACCCTAAAGATGGTGTTGACTGGCTGATTCTCAACTCCTGTCCTCAGGACTCACTAACAGGCCAGATTTTAAGCATTACCTTGGGGAGATTACTAGATTACTGCAATCAATGAGCAACAAATGATATCAAATGTGATGTATTTCAGTTATCTTGCAAACCTGGCCTGTTAGTGGGTCCTGAGGACAGGAGTTGAGAACCACTGCTATAGAACAATTGCACTTTGCAAAGTGCACATACTATTTGTCTTTAGTAAATACACTCCATTGTGTCCTGACAGCGGGACTCCTCTGCTGTCAAAATACAGTGATCAGTGCTGCAGCCACTGATGTAATGAAAATTTTGCAACAATCCCATTCGACAAAAGTTAGAGTGGGAATGGCCATAGATGGATCAAAATTCACCCAGTCCCTGCTGAACTGGCTGAACTTCGATCCATCTATGGCCAGCTGACTTGCAATCCACTGTGGATTGTTTTGTTAGCAGGCAATCAGGAGGGGATAAGTAGCCCATCGCACAACTATTTGTAGAGGGATTTTGCGCTGAAATTCCTCTTCACAGCACCACAACTGGATCCACTGAATACGGTTTTGGTGTGGCCTGCCAACCACAACATGCCCCAATTTTCACCGCCTGGCAGTTCCCATGTAACAAAGGCCCAATAGTGTTTGGGCATTTCACACATGAACAAGCCCTGTCTCAAATCAAACCCAAGTACATTTGACTCATCCCTACTCTGAATGCATATGACCCTTAGGCTCGGTTCACACTGCCGCGAATTGGCATCCGACTTGTGATACCCCAGATTGCATGACATGTGAAATCCCATGTTCGTCAATGAGAGCTGTCCTAATTAGCACTATGAAGTCGCTCCGACTTTAGAAAAGGTTCCTATACAACTTCAAGGCAACTTCTCTCCGACTTGTGCCCATAGAGTTTAGTGGAAGTCGCCTCCAATTTGGATCCTCATCTATATTGATGTGATATGGATACGACATTACAGGAAGATTAACCAGGCAGTGCATGGCATCTTCCTGTATGCTGTTATCTCTGCATACCTGCACAAGACAAAATCGCTCAGAAGTCACATCAAGCTGCCAGCAAGTCACAAGGAAGTCGCCTCACAAAGTTGCTCCATAAGTTGTGCGACTTTCAGGTTCATGTGAACCGAGCCTTAGGGCTCATGCACACTAGTGTTGCTCTCTGCATTCAGATCACTCTCCAGAGGGCATTTGACACGCAGTGGGAAGGCATTGTATTGCCTACTTTAACCCCTTGATCATGCATCATAATGCACACGGCTTGCGAGCCACTTACAAAACAGGCCCCATTCACTTGATCGCAGTTGGCGGGCACTATGCCAGCTGAAAGCAACAGGGGGTATCATTTCTGGTGGGGAATGTGTACACGCCTGGCCACTTCCTCTACAGCTAAAGGGGGTAGCGGTTGACCGCAGCTCAACCACAGGGTTTTTTTTATGCCCCCCCCAACCTCGCATTTAAATGAGCACTTAAAACCGCAGATTTGTTATTCTATAAGTAGCCTTGCTGCATTACAATATTTATTCACAAGGGGTTCAATTGGTCTTTAATTATGTATGAGCTGAGCACCCTACAACTGGCAAATGTGGTTCCCTCATCCTGATGGCTTATCTGGGGAAAAAAAAATAAAAAAACTATGCAGGTTTTAAATCAACTAAATCCTGACAGGTTCACTTTAAGATCAAGACCCATGTTGTAAGCATTAACGGTCAATTTAGAAGTCCTAGAGGGAGATGACGAGAATTAAAAAAAAAAAAAATAGAATACTGCAAGCTTATTATTTATTCAATAGGAATTAACTGTACTCAGACACATGTTATTATGCTGTTTAGGTACAGCAAGCACTCTTCTGGGGACAAAAGAGAGAAAAAAAAAAATATCCAATACACTAAATAGGTACTTTAGTCATTTTTAGATATGGTACCCATTAATATGCATTTATGCCTTTTACCGCTGTGTTATGTTCACAACATGTATAAATGCTAGAAAAGGAAAAAAAAATGCTTCTGCTGCTGTATTTTCTGTACTATTTTATTCTTTGATGCTCAATTTACTATAAATCCATTATACGCATTGCTGTAAGTACAGGTAGCATTTCAGGACAAAATAGATGACTCCCATCATTTATCGCTGAATAACATAGCTTGGCTGCACTGCAATCGGCTCCTGCGCATCGACAAGACGACCAGCGAGCGCCCGCTTGCTGCGAAAGGCTCGGCCGGATCTTCTTTTTTTTCTAGCGTGGAATGGAAGCCTTGCTTGTTTTGTGGACTGCTAAAGATGCCAGGAGGCTGATCAAACCGACCGGTTACGCCTGCCGCTCGCTTGGGACACTTGCGTTTAGAGCGTGCAATCTGGTTGAGAGAAAATTTCTAAGGATACAATTTCTGATGTTTGTTTTGCTTTATTTTTAAGCAGAAACCTGTACAGAAAGAGTATGTATTGAAAATTTATTGGAACCTTTCGAGCTTGTGTGTGTGCTTTATTTTATTTAATACTGGTATTTATATAACACTGACAACTGACATGCTTTACATACTGTACATTCACTTCACTTCCTGCCCCCAAGGAGTTTACATTTGCGTTAGTTCGTACCCCCCCAAGGAGCTTATATTCACATTTGTCCCCACCCCCAAGGACCCTATCCTAAAATAACTTAAAATCCAAGGACCTTATACATTTGCATTAGTCCCCACCCCCAAGGAGCTTACATTTGCATTAGCACTCACCCCCAAGGGGGTTACACTCACATTAATCCCCACCCCCAAGGACCCTATCTTAAAATAACTTCAAATCCGAGGACCTTATACATTTGCATTAGTCCCCACCCCCAAGGAGCTTAGATTTGCATTAGTCCTCACCCCCAAGGGGGTTACATTCACATTAATCTCCACCCCCAAACATTCACATTAATCTCCACCCCCAAACATTCACATTAATCTCCACCCCCAAACATTCACATTAATCTCCACCCCCAAGCACCCTATCTTAAAATAACTTAAAATTCAAGGACCCTATACATTTGCATTAGTCCCCACTTCAGTTCACATTAGTCCCCACCCCCAAAGACCCAATCTTAAAATAACTTAAAAAAACAAGGACCCTGTCTCACATACATGATATGTCCAATTTAGACAGGTGCCAATTAAATTTGTATTAAACACAAAATGTTATGGGTATGGCAGCTCACCAATCCTTAAATGCAGTTGCTGCATACGTTTTCTTTTTTTAAGCTTTTTTTCCCCCCTTTACGTTCATGTGGTGATCTTGCCGATAAGGCTGTTATTTTTCAGGCCAAGCTGTCCAGCAAAAGTGGCAGTTAAAAGGTTGAGACAAACCATTTACTACTGACAGGTGTGCTTACAATGATCAGCTTGTATTCCTTTATGTAAAACCTTTATCCCAAAAGGAAAAAAGAACTGTTAGACCCCTTTCACACCGAGGGCGTTTTGCAGGTGCTTTAGCGTTAAAAATAGCGCCTGCAATCTGCCCTCAAACAGCTGCTCCATTGTTTCCCGAGGGCTTTCACACCAGAGCGGTGCGCTGGCAGGACGTCAGGAAAAGACCTGTCAGCAGCTTCTTTGGAGCAGTGAAGGAGCGGTGTGTTTACCGCTCCTCCACCGCTGCTCCCCATTGAAACCAATGGGGCAGCGCTGGGATACCGGCGGCAAAACGCCACTATTGCGGTGCATTGTGGGCGGTTTTAACCCTTACTCGGCTGCTAGCGGGGGGTAAAAGCACCCCGCTAGCGGCCGAAATGCGCCGCAAATCCGACGGTAAAACGCCGCTATGGCCCCTTACGACCCCTTTCACACCAAGGCGTTTTAGTGCTAAAAAAAAGCTATTAAAACGGTCATAAAACGCTCCCTATGCATCTCAATGGACCCTTTCACACTGAGGCGTTGCGCTGGCGGGACGTTGAGAAAAGTCCTGCAAGCAGCATCTTTGGAGCAGCTATTGAGCGTTTAAAAAAAGCGCTTCAAAAACGCCCCTCTCTATTGAAATTAATTGAAAACGCTGTAAAAACGCCTGAATAGCGTCTATAATCCGTCCTGAGCTGTAGAAAAGTCACATGATCTCACAAAAAAGGTAAACATGCAAGCAGAAAAGAGAGCATCTACAACAACAGGACTGAAATTGTGGGAAGGTCAGAATGATTAAACAGACCATCAAAGTGCCAAAAAAACAAAATTAAAGTGCCAAAAAATAATTAATCCCAGAAAAATGAAGATTTGAAGTAAAACAAGACACTGCTTGTTACTTTATGGGCCCTTTCACACTGGGGCGGTTTGCAGGCGCTATTGCGGGCTATATAGCGCCTGCAAACCGACCCGAAAGTGCCGCTGCTTTGTCTCCAGTGTGAAAGCCCTCGGGGCTTTCACACTGGAGCGGTGCGCTTGCAGGATGGGAAAAAAAGTCCTGCTAGCAGCATCTTCGGAGTGGTGAAGGAGCGGAGTATATACCGCTCCTTCACCGCTCCTGCCCATTGAAATCAATGGGATGGCGGGGCTATACCGCCGGCAAAGCGCCTCTGCATAGGCGCTTTGCGTTGTTTTGTAACCATTTCTCGGCCGCTAGCGGGGGTAAAACCGCCCCGCTAACGGCCGAATACCGACGGTAAAGGCGCCGCTTACAATAGCGGCGCTTTACCGCCAACGCCGCCCCCGCCCCAGTGTGAAAGGGCCCTACAAGACACTGCTTGTTTTACATGATCTCACAAAGGATAAACATACAAGCAGAAAGATAGCATCAATAACACATGCTTCAATAACGCTTGAAAAACGCTGTTAAAACGCCTGCAGCGTTACGTTAATTTTACCGCTAGCGCCCCTAAAACGTGGTAATAACGCTAAGGCGTTTTAGGGCGTTTTTGAAGCGCCTTGGTGTGAAAGGGGTCTAACACTTTTTAAGTAGTTGCAGTAATGCAGCCGCCACATCTAAGAACTGGCAAGATGTAATATATTACATTTTAGGGCTCTTTCACACGGGGCGGATCAGTGATGATCCGCCCCGTGAACACCCGCTGGCTCAGCGGGGATCGCTCCGCCGATCCCCGCTGAGCAGGAAGATGACAGGTCCATCGCTGTGCACTGTGCAGCGACGGGCCTGTCAGAGCGCCGCTCTCCCCTTTGGGGGATCGGATGATGACGGACCGTAGTGTCCGTCGTCACCCGATTCGATCCGAAAACGGATGGAAAAGTAGGTTTTTCCTCCGTTACAATTTTTCGGATCGGAGCGGGTCGGATGTCAGCGGACATGTCAACGCTGACATGCGACGCTCCATAGGGATACATGTATGTCCGTTTTTCATCCTAAAACGGAAGGATGAAAAACGGACATACGGATCCTCCGTGTGAAAGAGGCCTTAGTTTTTTGGGTTTACTACCACTTTAACCTATCAGCATGGCTTTGGGGGTGTGGGAGCAAAACCAGGGTACCTGGAGGAAATCTACGCAAGCACAGGGAGAACATGCAAGCTCCATGCAGTGTACCAAGACCACCAGTGTTGCAAGGCAGAGATACTGACCACTAAGCCCCTTTGCTTATTTCTGTTAACACCAGGTGATATCTTTTTTTTTTTTGGTTTGCATGGAGTGGGGAAGAATTATAATTCCAGATTTTTATTTCTGCCTGTGACCTTATTTAGGAGATTTTCCCTCACTTCCTGTCCCTGGGACCACCGTACAAAAAAATATGTGGTGTCACCAGGACAGAAAGGCATGGGTGTTAATAACAAATGGTGGCAGAAGTGAAGTTCTATCCCATCTTCAGTCTACTTAAAGCGGTAGTAAACTCAACCAAGTTTTTTTTATTAAACTGGCCCCCTGCAGTGTTATGCCATAATGTGCTAGTATGCACTGCATATGACAGACTTCAAATAGAGCCCTCCTGAGCTGTCACCGCTCCCAGTGCTGTCATCTTTGCCCTGCCTTCCTTCTGGGTTCTCGTTCTCTGGCCCTTTCAATGGCTGGGCTGTGATGACATCACTCTTGCACATGCACACGATAGTCACTATCACAGCGTGGCGCTCTCTGCATTCAGGGCACACTCGCATGCGCAGTGACCTCATCATTTGGAGCCAATGTGAATACCTTTAGAAGATATGCACGGTACCTACAGGTAAGCCTTGTTATAAGCTTGCTTATAAGGAAAACTTAAATGGTAACTCCACTTTCGTGGGGGGGGGGGGGGGGGGGGTAGCAAATAAAGAAAAAATAATGTAGCGTATACACTTGTGACCCAAGTCATATTGTAATTGAATGCTATTAAAAATGACTTTTCCGCTTCAATCTGCAGCCGCTGTAATTTTCTGAAAATGCAATATGGCAACCTGCAGGTGTTCTGTACAAAGAGTGTGTACAGAACATCCCCCAGACACATCATTTCCTGCTCGTGTGATTGGCTCACTGATTTTCCCAGAAGTCTACACTAAGATACAAATCAGATTTTGGGCATCCCCTGCAACACAAATGCCATTTTTGGAGAGATACTCCCAATATTAACACGTCTAAAGGGATGCAAACCCAGCAGCTTTCCTCATTAGTGCCCTGCAGGTGCAGCAGCTGATTGATAATTATGAAACCACTCCCATTAGACTCACTCAGCACAGAGGCACGAGGAACACATAGGGATTTCTTCAGAATAACAAAAAGGTAGGAATCTGCAACAAAGTTTGTTAAAATTTTTGCAATGTACACAGATCACCCAGAGGGGAATGTTTTTTTTCCATCAACAAAATTGGAATTACTCTTAAAAAAAAGTTTACTACCGCTTTAACCACTTGCCGACCACTGCACGCCGATATACATCAGCACAATGGCAGTGGTGGGCAAATGGGTGTACCTGTACATCCCCTTTAATTGGCGGGGCTAGCGGGCGTGCGCACCACGTACAGCGTGACCGTGCCCGCGGGTCCCAGGATCATGTCACGGAGCCGCAGAACGGGGAGATGTCTATGTAAACGAGGCATTTCCCCGTTCTGCCTAGTGACATGACAGAGATCACCGCTCGCTGTCATCGGGAGCAGTGATCGCTGTCATGTCAGTGGTAGCCCATCCCCCCCACAGTTAGAATCACTCCCTAGGACACACTTCACCCCGTCCCTGCCATTGTTATTTACAGAGTAATTAGTGCATTTTTATAGCACTGATCACTGTATAAATGACAATGGTCCCAAAATAGTGTCAAAAGTGTCCGCCATTATGTCGCAGTCACGATAAAAATCGCAGATCGCCGCCATTACTAATAAAAAAAAGTAATAATAAAAATGCCATAAAACTATCCTTTATTTTGTAGACACTATAACTTTTGCGCAAACCAATCAATATACGCTTATTGCGATCTTTTTTTTTACCAAAAATATGTAGAAGAATACATATCGGCCTAAACTGAGGAAAAAAATAGTTTTTTTAATATATTTTTGGGGGATATTTATTATAGCAAAAAGTAAAAAACATTGCTTTTTTTTTCAAAATTGTCACTATTTTTTGTTTATAGCGCAAAAAATAAAAACTGCAGAGGTGATCAAATACCACCAAAAGAAAGCTCTATTTGTGGGAAAAAAAGAATGTCAATTTAATTTTGGTGTAACGTCTCATGACCGCGCAATTGTCAGTTAAAGCGACGCAGTGCGGAATCGCAAAAAGTGCCCTGGTCAGGAAGGAGGTAAAATCTTCCGGGGCTGAAGCGGTTAAAATGTGTTCTAATTTTGCTTGTGTCCTCTGTTGTAGAGATTCCCCCTCACTTACTGTCCCTGTGACACCTCTAAAAGAAAGGGGGTGCAGTTGTCACATGGGTAGGTAGGCCCCGACAGCAGTAAAAACATTGACAGGGTTCTAACCCTCCCTTACTCTACTAAAAATGTGGGGTTTTTTGTCAACATTCCAATTGGGGGAATTTCATAATCGAGGGGAAATCTCTCTAGTAGGGGATGGCAATAAAAAAAAAAACAAAAAAAAACAGATCTAGATAGAGTTGCCACATCATCCCTTTAAACCCGAACACATATTAATTATACAGGTTCTGTGGCTGATTAAGGAGGTAATTAAGCTCACTTGTTGCCTTATCTGGATTTAATTAGCCTCAGAACCTGTGTAATTAATATGTGTTCGGGTTTAAAGGGATGAGGTGGCAACCCCACTATGGGGGCACTTGTGCATTCCCACTCCTGGGTCCCCCCCCCCGCTAGCTTTTAATTGACAGCACTGGGAGCCAATGGCTCCCGGTGCTCCAGTAAAGCCAGTGAGACCCGGAAGTAAGGGGAGAGAAGTGCTGCAGATTTGCACAGTGCTGGATCGAATGAGGGCTCAGGTAAGTATAAGGCCTCTTGCACACAATACTCTTGTTTGAGCATTTATTTCTTCATCCGTTTTCTTTTCTTTCTTCCTTTTTTTTTTTCTTTTTTTTTTTTTTCAATATTTAGGCTTTAAAACCACTTTAAATGGGAAACAGGGCCCCCGAACAAGAGTGGGTTGAGCCCATGTCCCTACCATCCAGTTTGGGACCATTTCTCCACACCAATCCCAAATCCTGACAAGTTCACACCCCAGCTTAAACCCCAGCTTAAAAGCCTTTCTCCAAGCACAATGTGTTTTTTTTTGGGCTTTGGCTAAAGCAGGGAAGGTCTAGATCTAGAGTTGCCACCTTATCCCTTTAAACCCAAACACCTATTAATTACACGGGTTCTGTGGCTGATTAAGGTGGTAATTAAACTCACTTGGTGCCTTATCTGCATTAAATTAGTCTCAGAACCTGTGTAATTACAATGTGTTCGGGTTTAAAGGGATGAGGTGACAACCCTATCCGTGACTGCAAGCAGATGGGCTTGTGGCTGGGCTTATGGACTATCCTGGCTGAACTGGAGGTGAAGGAAGAGAAGACCCAACTGAAGATGAAGCTACGTCCCTCTTCAGGCTATCTGTGACGTATCTGTGTGATTTTTTTAAATCTCACCTCCGGCCTTCCTACTCGTCTTGCACAGTTGTACCGGCTCCTCTCCTGGACTGAAATTGCTTACTCTGATTTCACTGCACACTGTGAGCTTTTCACTATGTGCATTAGAAGCTGCAGCAAGACAGATAGACTCCATCTCATATACTGGCTGGAGGGCGGCCATCATCATCTAGTGCCGGGGTCTCCAAACTTTTTTTTAAAAACAAAATTCCAGTTTACTGTCTTTTAGACTTGGGGGGGGGGGTCAGTGTGTGGCCAGGGGGAATAGAATTTTTTTTTATGGCATCAGTGTCCCATCATTGGTATTAGGGGGAGGAATAGCGCCCCATTGTTGGTGTTAGTGGCAGGAATTATGCCCCATTGTTGGTGTCAGTGGGCAGAATAATGTCTTGTATGAGAGGGATGAATAGTGTCTCAAGGGCTGGACAAAGGCAAGTAAAGGACCACATCTGGCCACAGTTTAGAGACCATTGATCTAGTGCGTTCCTCCCCAGCCTTACTGTCCCTGACCCACCCCTTTTAATCAGTAGCGGCTGATGTTGTTTTTTTTTGGGGGGGGGGGGGACAGCAAACAACCACCCATCCCCCACGCTGTTTGCCAGTCGGTCCGCACTTACCTCATTGTGGCGGGTGGCAGGCAGCGTGGTGCAGCGGCTCGGCCCCTCCTCCTCCCCTCCATGGCGGCTTCCAGCTCCTCCCATCCTCCTCCTAGGCATCCAATAGGATCTCCTGTCCTTTCAGCCAATCAGGTGACCTGTGTCAAAACCCTCTTCCTGATTGGCCGGGAGGAGGATCAGTGTTACAACAGCAAATGTTCATTCACTGTTGTAGCACACCTGGGTGGGATTGGAGCGCACTCTCTGTGACCCGAGCCCACCCTATATTGAAGCCTAATAGAGCCTCTGGCTCTAATCAGCTTAAAAAAACACCCCCTGCATTAGAATCCATAGGGAGGATGTCCTGAAAGGGGCCTGAAGCATGGATAGGGGAGGCGGCGCCCATGCGCCCCTGCTTTCAATCATTGAATTATATTTATTTTAGTCATGGGGGCTCAGCGTCCCAAGTGGGTGTTACCTATGTGGGCTACATGCAAATGCAGCCTGCCTAGGAACACCCACTTCTCCAGACTGACATCCACCTATCAAGGCATTGTGATATTTGCATAACTTCTTCCAGGAGCCAACCCTCTGCATGCATCAGGTCTCCTGAGAGGAGTACTATGGCAGGGTGCTTTGATGTTGTTAGGAAGCTATGTACAGTGCCCTGCCAGCCCCTCCCACCAGCCATGATCTGCCTGCATTGCTTAGAGAAGCACAGAGTGGTGACATCACTGGGGCTAAAATAAGATATGTTATAAAACAGGCATAGGCTCATTTATGACCAACTGATAAACCAATATCTTGCCCCCCAAAAAGCTGATTAAGTTGGAAATAGGGCAGGGCCACAGCTTTATTGAACTTTGCAAAAGTAACAACTTTCCAAATGTACCAAGCAACAATGCCAGTGTTATGTATCTGGTCGGGGGCCGAGGTGCTAAGAGGGCTTCCCTTACGACTGAGTGCAGGGCACCCCTGAAGGTGGTGACATTGAGTGCTATGCCCAAAGAAGCAGTGGTTGCCAGGGGTTGTCAGGCTGAATGATGAGATGTCTGCTGGATGGCGGCTGGACGAGCAGGATGCACTTCTGGGCAGGAGTCCTTCAGATTAACCAGATGAGACTTGGCCGAAGGGAGAGCCAGGAGCAGGGCAGGAGCCAGGCCAGTAGTCATACATCAGCCAGGGGTAAGGCAGCAAGCAAGGTCAGGAGTAAGCCGGGGTCATACACTGGTAATCAGGCAGCAGAAGACTCCAGAAGAGCAAGCCAGAGGTCATACACGGGTACAGCAGACAGGAGCGGAGTCAATGGAACAAGCCGAGTGTCAAAGACAGGAATGGAGACAAGACAGGTCAAAGGCAAGCTGGGCCGATAACAGGAAATCCAATAGTATCAAGAACAGGAAAGCACGGGGGAGCTGAAGATCATCCAGAAACGAATAGCTGATGCTGCTGGCTTTAAATAGGCCACTGGGCAGTCAGGGGCGGCCCGTCCATTAAAGTGGAGTTCCACCCAAAAAAAAAAAAAAATCATTAATGTGCATGAAAAAAAAATAAATAAATTTGGAGAAAAAATGTTTTTTTACTCACCACTTTAATGCCTGTTGCTAGGGGGTCCCTCATGGTCTGCCTCCTTCGGCGCCTGGGCTCCTGACGTCACTTCCCTCAGCGCAGGAAGGGAGATCAACCCCCCTCCCTCTAGGCAATCATCTGGGACATGACACAGGTCCCAGATGATTGCGTGGCCAGTCACGGCGGGCAGCACGGCTCGCGCATGCGCAGTGGGAGGGGGAGACGAGCGGGGCTTCATTCCCCCACATCGCTGGACCCTGGGACAGGTAAGTGTCCGATTATTAAAAGTCAGCAGCTGCAGTATTTGTAGCTGCTGACTTTTATTTTTTATTTTTTTAAGCAGAACTCCGCATTAAGGGTGCACGTGTGCCGCCCCCGCTATCCACACCACCCTCTATATGATTAATATGAATAATAGATATATTCATGCATAGCACGGCTGCCGTGGCCACCCCCTCTTCATGCGCCCGGCCCATTTCAGGACGCTGGGCGCACGAATTACTGCGGCGGGTGTGTTTTTTTTTAAGCACCTGAGTAGAGTCATAGGCTCTAATAGGTTTCAAAATAGGGTGGACTCAGAGCTCAGAGCATTGCTCTGGTGTGTTAGAAAAGCAAATTAATATTTGCTTTTCTAACACTGAATCGCCTTTCCGTCAATCAGGTAGCACAGGTCTGATAGGTCAGATGATCCTATTGGATGCATGGTGGAAGCCACCGTGATCCACACCACAGGAGGAGGAAGAAAGCTGCGAACACGCTGCCCGCCTGCTTCCTAGATAGGGTAAGTGCGGGGCATTGATGTCCGAACTGTCCTCTGGGAGGAAGGGGTTGTCGCCGTCAGCCGGCCGGCCAGGTGACCGTCCGGGGAGGGGGGGCTGTTTGCCACACAGGGAAGGCAACTCTTGTGACAGCTGAGTCTCCTCAGAGCAGTTGGTTGTGCCCCAACGTAGCCTTTTCCTAGAGTTCAGGCTCCACCCAGTCACCCCAGATCTTTGTAGCCAATCCTAATGGAGCTACTTAACTTCCCCTTTTAGGTTCATACCAACAGTGATGCCATGCTTCCAGCAGTCAAGGCTCCCTTTCCCTAAAGGCGGTTCAGGGGGCCTTCACTGGCGTGTTGATGGGGGAGAGGGAATCTGGGAAGGCAAAATATAAGCAGATGATACTTCATCTATATAGTTCATCTGCTGGACTGTTCAGTCTGGTTTTGGACAACAATGCCATGGTTCACAATTGTACCATATAGCAAATCCAGCGACAAAGTTAAGCACACCAATTGCAATCAAATGGACTGAAAGTCGTCTTTTCCTAAGAACTAAACAAAAGCAGCCAATGCTGAGTTATCATTTATACTAGTTCCCTGGCTGCCCTCTTGCTTCAATTGTTTGAGTCTTTTTTGAACACACTCCAAAAACTCCACCTGGTGCCAAAAAAAGTGCACACACATAAAGAGTGATACACAAAACATGTAATGGGTGTACTATGGTCCTCCATAAGAAGGACCTTACCCTGATCCCCCACGGAGTTAGGCTCCAGATAGGGACTGAGGTATTCACTATGGCCCATCTGGCTGAAACCAGACGGACCCCATTCTCTGGAGGGTCTGCCGAAACAGACCCACCCAAGTACTAGGTGGGGCTCCCCGAAAGGAGACCCCATGAGAGAGGGCGAACCAAACCAGAAGGCCACGTCCTCCCCTTCCCAAGACTTTCAGGGCAGGCCCAAGAACCTATACCCTACTAGTCACACAGTGACAAACGTGTACACATCAAACAAAAGAATTAAAAACACAGGGTAATAAATAATAGAAAGTGGGGAGAAGGAAGTGGAGAGAGGAAGTGAAAAGTGACCATTGTGCTATATAAAAACTGGGCCCTTTGGCCAGGAATAAAAAAATCCTCTGGTCCTAGCCAAAAGGCTTGGCCCTAGAGGCAGGTGCTGAAAAAAGTGTGCAAAGTGCAGTGACCTTGGAGCCATAACTTAAAGTGATCCGCATCACCTGTGAGACTACGGCACCCCTGGACTGCCACTCCAGGGGCACATACACCACGGGCTTTCCTTCGATCCCGGACCTCATCCAGGCCAGTGCATATCGGCCCCATACCTAACAGGAAGGCATCAGAACTTAGAGAGCTTAGGGAGAGACCTACCTACAACTGGGGACAAGCCTTGTGCACAAGGCAAGATTCAACCCAGGAGGAAAGGACTCCCCCACCACTTCCACCATTCCCACCTAATTACAAGTACTTAACGCCCCCCCCCCCACTGGCGAGACTCATGACTGATCTTAGCCAGAAGGCCGAGAAGACCCGGCCCTTCAGCCAGACCCAGTGCCTCTCCATCCCCATCAGGAGGTAACCCTTCCGGCTTTCTCTAAAGGAGACCTACTAACGGCCCTCAGTTCATCGAGAGGTCCGGTTTGGAATCTCCCTGATACTAACCGTCCAGATTACCATTACACCAAGTGGATTTGCATAGCCAGCGACACCCCTAATCCACCGTCCTGGATCAGGGACAGTAACACAGCGCCACCACTTGGTAACTGATAAGAACAGATACTACACTTGATCTTGTTTGAGTCACTAAACCAAAACAGGTATCCAGGTGACGACATTTAACCTGCATGCTAGTCTCAGGTCAATAATTCAGAAAGTAAACTTTACAGATAAGCTCATTGTGAGTAAAATGCATCTGCGAGAGAAGATCCGGGGGTCTGCTGTGCGTTGGATCCATCAATAGACACAGATTTCTGCTTTTTAGTCCAGGGTGCTGCTAGCCTCTTCTCTGGCTGTTATTAATTATGGAGTGCGGATGAACCACATGGGAGACGGCACCTGGTTCTAGGTCTGGTGTGTGGGCTAAAGCAAAGCAAAGGATTGGAATTCTTCTGATATGAATTCAGAAAGTACTGAAGCCAAAGAGCCAGCATCATAGCCAATGAACTAGCATTTTCCTAAGAAAATGAGCAAAGCATTTTCCTCATGACATGTTCACCTAAAGTACAAGGGCTGTACACCGAAAGTATTGTGGGCATAACTTTTTTATTTACTTAAAATTTTACAAGTTGGCTAGAGTAACTCTCCCTCTATTGGAACTCTCCTTCTTTATCATTGCAGGTAAATAATGGATTTCAAGCAGAAGCAATGTGTAGTCATTGAGTTCTCGATGAAGGAAGGGTGCAGGCGGTTTGACCTCCACAATAGGCTACAGAATGTTTACAGAAATTACACTAATGACAAGCGCAATGTCTTGTCATTGTGTCATCTCCGTATATGTTCTTTAGCCTTCTGTGGATGTCAGACAGCCTGCACCCCTCCTTCATCAAGAACTCAATGATGGCACAGTACTTCTGCTTGGAATCCATTATTTACCTGCAATGAAAATTAAGATGTAGGTGAATTACTATAGAGGAAAAGTTACTCTACCAACATGTGAAATTTGGATGACCTAAGTAAGTTAAAGCTGAGTTACACCCAAAGTGGAACCTCTGCTTATCTGCTTCCTTCCCCCCTTTGGTGCCACATTTGGCACCTTTCAGGGGGGAGGGGGGAACAGGTACCTGTTTTTGATAGGTACCCTTCCCCACTTCCAGGAGACAGTGCCTCAGTGCCGTCACTTGGAAGTTTGGCCTTCCTCCACCGCTGGGCCAGTTAGAAAGCGCAGCACACTTTGCGCATGTGCAGTAGGGAAGCCAAAAGGCTTCACTGCCGGTTTTCCCTTACGACAAATGGCGGCGGCAGCACCTGACAGCCGATCCGAAAACCGGCTTGGCTTCCAACATCACGGGCTCTCTGGACAGGTAAGTGTCCTAATGTTAGGGTTGCTGGGGGTTCCTTGAGCAATGACCAATTTCTGCCTCTCTGATAAATTCCCACTGACACCCTTGAGTTTTATAGCTATCTGTAAGGAGGTAATCCTTCCCAATGACCACAAGTGTAAGGAGCATTCTTCCCACTGACTGTCTCACTAATGTATCATGAGTTGTAGATATAGGGATTTTTTAGCAAGGGTTCCCTGAGACCTGAAAGTTGTTTCAAGGGTTCCTCTATGTTGAAAAAGTTGAGAAAGTCTAAAGAAGAGCTCCAATCTCCCCCCAAGAAATTTAAAATAAGGACATTTAGGAATCCAGCGATGTTGGCTTCGGGTGAAGATGCCAGCATCTTCAGTTAGGGAAACCAGTAGTGAAGGCTTCAAGCTGTGTGTGTCCCAGAAGGCAGTGGGGGGAAGGAGGAGGGACTGGGGTACCAGGTACCCCCCCCC
Source organism: Aquarana catesbeiana (assembly GCF_042186555.1). Classification (NCBI taxonomy): domain Eukaryota; kingdom Metazoa; phylum Chordata; class Amphibia; order Anura; family Ranidae; genus Aquarana; species Aquarana catesbeiana. The sequence continues at coordinate 24,582,632 of NC_133328.1, forward strand.
CCCCCCAAAAAAAAGTGCCAAATGTGGCAGTGGGAGGAGGGGGGTGCAAACAAGTGGAGCTTCCCCCTTTTGGGTGGAGCTCCGTTTTAAAGTGAGAGGATACAGTCATTTTTACCTTGATTTGGGATTCCTGAGAGCGCCTCAAACAATGCATTTCTGGTGCTCTTGAATTTTAATGTGGGTGATGTCTGTTGAATTGACTCTGTATACAAAAAGAGGGGTTTTGGGACTTTGAATGAGGTGGGTAAGTGGGGCTAAAGGATCAGTCATTGTTGAAAAGAATCATTTTATTGTTAAAAAAAAGATGACAACATAATGACAAGCCAAATATCAGGTAACAGTCACATAATGTATATACAAGGACAGATACATTGTGAACAAGGTAACAACCCACATATGATGCAGGGCAATGGTCCTTATTGGATGATAAAAAAAACATACTGAGATGCACATAATCACCAGACTACTAGATAAAACCATACTAACATAAAAGACCTTAATAAAAAAATCTTAATAAAAAAAATAATTGATTATCTTGGTGCTTGTTGTAGGTTCGACGGGTTTCGTGTATCGAACACTCTTCAGGGGCAATTTGCAGCAAAATCTAAAAAATAATATATATGAAGATCCATCAATGAAGTACAGTGTGCATTGTTAAAAGGGAGGGTATACATATGGAGAAAGAGAGAGAATCACTCATCCCCAGTAGATAGTTAAATGCCAATGAATGAAGTGTAAACCACACGAGACCGGTAGCTACAGGCCACCAAATAGGTCAAGTCCGGGAGTAGAGGGAAGAGCCCAAAGAGGGGAGGCCAGGCGTACAGGGAAAACCCCATGAGGTGTGCTGGTGATAAACCACACTGGTGATGTGTAATGGTATGGATTGAATTGACTCTGATGTCTCTAAGATGACATTATACATATATATATATAGGTTCAATTCACAAAAACATTGCCATGTTCTTTAACCAACAACCATGTGCTATTTGCTGTTCTTTTTACAGCAGAAAATGGATTTATCAGTTCCCTAGACAGTACTTTGCAGATCAGCTGAATTTACTGAATTTACTGCATGTCATTTTATCAATTTTCTAAATGTATTTTGATTGTGAAAGTCAATTCACAACCGTATTGTCTATGTAACGTTGAGGAAACTGGTCCATTTATACTACATGACCAATGGATTTGGACCCCCCCCCCAAAAAAATGATTGAGTTCTGGTGTTTGCAATGAGCGTTAAAGAGTAACTCCTCTTTTGTTGAGAAAAAAAAACATTCCCCTCTGGGTGATCTATGTACAGTGCAAGAATTTTAACAAACTTTGTTGCAGATTCCTACCTTTGGTTATTCTGAAGGAATAGCTCTTTGTTTCTCTGTACCCTTGTGGAAAGTGAATTTGAATGGGAGTGACTTTATAATTATCAGTCAGCTGCTGCACATGCAGGGCTTTAATGAAGAAAGTGGCATCCCTTTAGACGCGTTTTCTCTTTAACCGCTTGTGGACCGCCCACCGTAGATATATTGCGGGAAGGAGGCCACTCTGTGCCGATTGGACACAGCGGGAGCCAAGCAGCGGGTCCAGTGGACCAAATGTCTGCCAGGACCCGCTGATCATTTGGGAGACAGGCAGAACGGTGATGTGCCTATGTAAACAATGCAGATCACCGTTCTGTGAGAGGGGAATGTATTGATCCTGTGTTTCTGCTAAGCAGGAACATGGATCTTTAGCTTCCCCCAGTCAAAGCACCTCCCCCAGAATTATCAAGCAATCCCTAGGCACACAGTTAGCCCTTTGCTCGCCCCTGATGTTAACCCCTTCCCTGCCAATGTCATTAGTACAGTGACAGTGCATATGTTTAGCACTAATCAATGTATTAGTGTCACTGGTCCCCAAAAATGGTAAAAGTTGTCAGTTAGGTGTCCAATTTGTCTGCCACAATATCGCAGTCCCACTATAAGTCGTTGATTGCTGCCATTACTAATAAAAAAGATAAAAAATAAATAAAAAATAATAAAAATATCCCATAATTTGTAGACGCTATAACTGCGCAAACCAATCAATATACGCTTATTGGGATTTTTTCTTACCAAAAATATGTAGCAGAATATGTAAGAGAGTGTCTATTACACCCTCATTCACACTGCCCAAAGCCAGCTCTCACATTCCCCCCCCCCCACACACACACACACAGATGGGAGAGGAGAGAGGGCTCAATCTACTCCTCTTCCTTCCGCTCCTACCCCTCTGTGTCTGCCCACACTCCAATCCCCGGCGCTGTGCCTCAGAAAAGGAAAGTGGGGGCCAGAAATTGAAAGTCCAGCAGCCTCAGATACATCTGGATGAGAGGTGGTGACTGCCAAGGGGCGAATGAGCTCACCATCCATCCCTGTCTGTGAATGTCTCTCCCACCTTCTCTCTCCTGCCTTTGAGTGAGTACACTAAAGTAAATCAGGTTTCTCAGAGCATCCCTTACATCAGAGTTCCCCTTTACACCACAAGCCACGGTGCTCCCCCTTACATCAGAGTCCTTTCTGTACATCAGCGTTCTCAGTGTTCCCCCTTAAATAAGGGTTCCCAGAGCATCCCTTACATCAGAGTCCCCAGAATTCTCCCTTACATCAGAGTCTGCAGAGTCCCCCCTTACAGTGTAAAGGAACTCTGCGAGTTCAGATGTAAAGAGGGAACTCTGTGCACTTTTATGTAAAAGGGGGACTCTTGTGATTAACTTCGTATGATTAGTTTATACTATTTTAAAAAAATTGCTGTGTGTCAAAAAGTTTTTGGGTTTGACTTGAAGAAAAGGTGGCAATCCTACCCCCATCCTGTCCAAAAAGAGCACCAACCTTCTTTCATTGACCAGGGATCAGCCAGCATGGTTCCTGGGTATATGTCCACCAGGATATCTTCTCACCAAGAACACTAATGATATATACAGTATAATAAAACTCATGTGAACCAAGCTTCGCTCCTCTCTAGACCTGCCTGTGATAGAGACTGTGGCTGGATACATTGTATTGCGGTTTTGTTTTATAGTATACTTTGTATTAAATGGTTCAAAAAAATCTACATAGTAAAAAGTCCCTTCCACAGCTACAGTAACCTTGTACTCACAGGCTGTGGGACCGCATTAGAGAAAGGGAAGGGAATTCCATCCATGGTTCATCTGCTTTTTCATTTTTATGTGTTTGGGTAATTCTAAATTGGGCAAAGTTTTGTTCTGGGTTTGTCATTTTTTATAGTAAAAAGCATTTATTTTACATAAAAAAGCTACAGTGCCTTAAAAAAGTATTCACACCCCTTGAAATTTTCCACATTTTGTCGTGTTACAACCAAAAAACATAAATGTATTTTATTGGAATTTCATCTGATAGACCAACACAAAGTCGCACATAATTGTGAAGTGGAAGGATAATCATAAATGGTTTTTAACATTTTTTACAAATAAATATGTGAAAAGTGTGAAGTACATTTGTATTCAGCCTCCCTGAGTCAATACTTTGTAGAACCCCCTTTTGCTGCAATTATAAATCTGACCAGCTTCCCTGTCCCTGCTGAAGAAAAGCATCCCCACAACATGATGCTGCCACCACCATGTTTCACGGTGGGGATGGTGTGTTCAGAGTGATGTACAGTGTTAGTTTTCCGCCACACAATTTGCTTATCGGTCAAAAAGTTCAAGTTCTGACCAGAGAACCTTCTTCTACATGTTTGCTGTGTCCCCCACATGGCTCGCAAACTGCAAATGGGATTTCTTATGGCTTTCTTTCAACAATGTCTTTCTTCTTGTCACTCTTCTATAAAGGTCAGATTTGTGGAGAGCACGACTAATAGTTGTCCTGTGGACAGATTCTCCCACCTGAGCTGTGGATCTCTGCAGCTCCTCCAGAGTTACCATGGGCCTCTTGGCTGCTTCTCTGATGAATGCTCTCCTTGCCCGGGCCGGCCAATTTAGGTTGACGGCCAAGTGTTGGTAGGTTTGCAGTTTTGTGTCATGAATCTGCAGTAATGTTTCATGCCCTCACTGTCAGCTTACCTCCCTGGTCCATGTATCAGCTTCAGGGACCGTGCTCCCACACCTGTGTGTTTAAAGTGGAAGTCCATGCTAAAACTAAAATCCCTGCATCTATAGAAACAAACATTCTAACACTAACCTATCTAGCCCTGTAAAGAAAAAAATCAGTATACATACCTTTTCTACAGGCGATCCGACCCGATCCCACTCACGCTGAGCTGTCATCCACGGCTTTGCTGTGTGGGCAGATGCAAAGGACATGTCCAACAATGGAAGCCCCATAGGAAGTCTATGGGTGATGTCACTTTCCAATCATTTCACAGCTGTTGTTGGCCGTGTCTTCTGCCAAGCTTCTGCCACTGGAGAAGGGGTCGGATCGCCTGCAGAAAAGGTATGTATACTCATTTTTTCTTTACAGGGCTAGAGAGGTTAGCGTTAGAATGTTGGAGACTATAGATGCAGGGATTTTAGTTTAAACACGGACTTCCACTTTAAGTAATCTTCTCTCAGCATGGCTCCACCCTAGCCTCTAACAGGAAACACTATTGAACCCTGTGCACTGCAAGCCAGCCTTGCCTGAGCAACAATTGTGTGAAGGCTTCCCTGGGTGATTATTGTGGTGTGCTCTACGTTTGGTTCTGTGTACCGACTTTGGCTTTTTCTCCTGACCATCCCTGTCTGCTTGTTGCCCCGACCTTTGGCTTGTCTTCCGACCATCCCTGTCTGCTGGTTGCTCCGGCCTTTGGCTTGTCCTCCTGACTATTCCTTGTTGCCCTGAACTGCTGCTTCCTCTCCATCCACCAGAGCCAGACATGAGCGTGAGCTGGGAGACCCTGGGGGCCGCGACCTCGAGTCAGCTGCAGCCAAGTCCATCCTTACCATTAGAGGCCCTGGTGAAAACCTCCTGACTCTTAGACTCTGTGCCCTGCGGAATCTTATGCTCTAACTCGCTGTCCAGGACTGTGGCTGCGACCCTGATAATCATCGACCCTCAGCAGCCAGCCATTGGGTCCACAACCTCCATGGTGCGCTCCTAGTCACTTGGTCCCGCAGGTGACCTGACAGTGTGCCATACTCTTTCCATTTTTGGTTGATGGATTGAACAGAGCTCATTGAGATGTTCAAAGCTTGGGATATTTTTTTATAACCTAACCCTGCTTTATACTTCACCACAGCTTTATCCCTGACCTGTCTGGTGTGTTCCTTGGTCCTCATGATGCTGTTTGTTCACTAAGGTTCTCTAACAAACCTCTGAGGGCTTCACAGAACAGCTGTATTTATACTGAGATTAAATTACACATGGGTGGACTCTATTTACTAATTAGGTGACTTCCTAAGGCAATTGGTTACACTAGATTTGTGTTAGGGGTATCAGAGTAAAGGGGGCTGAATACAAATGCACACCACACTTTTCACATATTTATTTGTAAAGAAAAATTAAAAATCATTTATAATTTTCCTTCCACTTCACAATTATGTGCCACTTTGTGTTGGTCTATCACATAAAATCCCAATAAAATACATTTACGTTTTTGGTTGTAACATGACAAAATGTGGAACATTTCAAGGGGTGTGAATACTTTTTCAAGACACTGCAAAAGTTAGATCTATGGGCAAAAGCAGAAATGACAAAATACAGTGTCACTGCATATGGAGTTTAGCTCTAAGACCAATAAAGGCTGTTTTAAATTTTGCCATATCTATGACGGTGATCTCCAAACTGTGACCTGCATGCTCTATGCAGCCTCTTGCTTACCTTGTGGCACCATTTTCCCCACTTATATGAGGCACTATTCCTCCCACTGACACCAATGGTGATTCACTAATACTAATGACACCCGGACCTATGGACTATGGGATGTTTAGTGTGCACAGAGCAGTATACACGACCGCAACTAATAATGTGCACTGCTCGTTCCAAACAAATGGAAGTGATGGAGAATGTAAGAGGCAGGAGCTCATGTAGGATAGGCAGAAAAACGCAGTAAGAAACGATTTCGTGAAAAATAGACTACAGGGCCATCAAGTAGTGGAAGTGTATGGGATGTTTGGCTATAATTTAGTGTCTTTTTAACCACTTGCCGACCAGCTGCCGTCACTATACTGAGGCGGGTCGGCTCTTTTACACAAATCGCCGTAACTGTACGTTGGCTCCTTTAAGATCCATAGCAGTCGCGCACGTGCCCGCTGCACGGCGGCGGACCCTGATGCACGTGGCCAGCGGCCACGATGTTCACCGGCCATCCGCGATCGTGGGAAAGAGAGCCAGAACAGAGACCCCAAATGCGAGAAGGACACGCCGTTTTTACGCATGGAAAAACATACGAGAAATGCGGGAAAATGCATGTTAAAGCGGTTGTATACCATTATTTTTAACTTTTACCTTCAGGTAAGCCTATAATAAGGCTTACCTGTAGGTAAAAAAAATATCTCCTAAACTTGTAAGGTTTAGGAGATATTCCCCTCTCAATGAGCCGCTGACTGCAGCGGCGCATGCGCACAGGGGATTCTCGGCTGACAGCCCGGCAAACTCCGGAGCTTGCCGGGCAGAAGTCTCCCGCGCGCATGATGGAGCCGCGATACCCAGGAGACACGGTGAGGGGAGATGTCAGCTCTCTCGGCGTGGACCAGGTGAGATGCCGGCACCTCGTTATAAGGTAAGTATCTCATAATAAGCTAGTATGCGGTGCATACTAGCTTATTATGCCTTTTCCCTTGCAGGTGTAGAAAAAAAAAAAAAAAAGACAGCGGGTATACAACCGCTTTAATAAACCACGTAAAACCGGATTTTGCAGCTTCATGAGCTACTTTGCTGCTTTTGTCGTATGTAGGGGAGCTCATTGCAATCAATGTGCGTCACATGAAAAACTCACAATAAAAAAAAAAAAAAAAACACACATTTCAAAAAAAAAAAATCTAGGCCTAAAGAATAGAGAAGTAAAAGGAAGACAACGAGTGACATCCATCGAATATCGGAGGGTCCAGCCCTGACCTTCCACATACGTTCTGCAGCTGGAAAGTGTCGCTGGGATTCCACAACTTTCTCCTAAAACAGACTTTGCTTCCCTCTGCTGGCTTCAGATTTTCTCCAACATCCACCAAGTTCTTTTTTTTTTTTTTTTTTCCTGGGTTGTTTTTCTTCAAAATCAGAACTCCCTCCATGTATTTCAAGGACTTCATCGATCTACTTTGTTTATGGGGAGAAAAAAAAAAAAAAAACAGTTGATGTGGAGATTTTAAAGTGATTGTAAAGGATCATTTGTTTTTTTTTTGTTTTTTTTTTAACCGCTTCAGCCCCGGAAGATTTTACCCCCTTCCTGACTAGAGCACTTTTTGTGACACGGCACCGCGTCATTTTAACTGACAATTGCGCGGTCGTGCGGCGCTGCACCCAAACAAAATTGATGTCCTCCTTTTCCCACAAATAGAGCTTTCTTTTGGTGGTATCTGATCGCCTCTGCGGTTTTTATTTTTTGCGCTATAAGCAAAAAAAGAGCGACAATTTAAAAAAAAAACAACGCAATATTTTTTTGTTTTTTGCTATAATAAATAACCCCCAAAAATATATAAACTTTTTTTTTTCCTCAGTTTAGGCCGATATGTATTCTTCTACATATTTTTGGTAAAAAAAACGCAGTAAGCGTATATTTATTGGTTTGCGCAAAAGTTATACCGTCTACAAAATAGGGAATAGGTTTATGGCATTTTTATTATGATTTTTTTTTATTAGTAATGGCGGTGATCAGCGATTTTTATCGGGACTGCGACATTATGGAGGACACATCGGACAATTTTGACACCATCGGACATTTTTGGGACCATTGGCATTTATACAGCGATCAGTGCTATAAAAATGCATTGATTACTGTAAAAATGTCACTGGCAGGGAAGGGGTTAACACTAGGGGGCGATCAAGGGGTTACTGTGTTCCCTAGTGTGTGTTCTAACTGAAGGGGGAGGGGACTGTCTAGGGGAGATGACAGATCGCTGTTTATACTCTGTATGAACAGACGATCTGTCTGTTCTCCCCTCAGAGAACCGGGATCTGTGTGTTTACACACACAGACCCCGGTTCTTGGTGTGTCAGCAGCGATCGCAGGAGCCCGGTGGTGATCGTGACCGCCAGGCACTCGCACGGGCTCCGGGGGAGAGCAACGGGCGCGTTCCCCCCTGCGGCGCACCCCCCTGCCCTCTAGTGGCCACAGGGAGAGGTGACGTAACATAATGTCGTTTCGCACAGCCGTGCCATTCTGCCGCAGTACAACTGCGGCGGCTGGTCGGCAAGTGGTTAAATAACAAACATTTCATACTTACCTGCACTGTGCAACTTGTTTTGCACAGAGCGGCCCCGATCCTCGTCTTCTGGGGCCCCCCGGCGGCTCTCGTGGCTCCTCCCCGCATCAGATAACCCCCTAGGAGAAGCGCTCTCCCAGGGGGGGGTTACCTTGAGGGCACGCTCCCGAGTCCAGCATTTGCGTCCATAGACATGAATGCTGGGTTTGGCCCCGCCCCCCGGGTCATTTGGATTTGATTGACAGCAGCGGGAGCCAATGGCTGCGCTGCTATCAATCTATCCAATCAAGAGCCGGGACCCCATGGAGAGAGGGAGAGATAAAGGGGCTCAGGTAAGTAAAACAGGGGGGTCGTGACCATACCTCCCAACTTTTTGAGATGGGAATGAGGGACACCTATCAGCAAAAGCATGCAGGCATAGGACACACCCCTTGCCACGCCCCTTAAAGGAGAATTGTACAAAAAAAACAGATGAAAGGTTTAGAAATCAGATGAAATGTTTAGTGCTGGAAAACAGTTTTTGATAGATAAAAAGTGCATTTTATTATACATCTATACAGGCCCGGATTTACTCCCTTTGCCGCCCCAGGGCCGGGTCCTTCAATGCCGCCACACACACACACACCACGTCCTTTATCGATGACTTCTACAATAGATCAATTAAAAACATATCTCCATACACGAGAACACTGAAAATAACTGGCTTTAATTGTAGACTAAAAATACTTCAGGGTAAGCGCGCGAGGGGTAAGGATTTTTCGCAGGCAAATTTTCAAGGCAATGGCTGGTGTTAGTGCTTCAATCATCCCCGGCACCATGGTTGTTATGGTGTCAGGATAATTGAAACACATTATTTCTATCATTACATTGTAATATAAACTGAAATAGTTCAACTCACCATAATGCAGAATCATTGGGAGCCCTGAGCGTGTCACTTGCCACCATCTCTTGTCACTGCCAGATGGGGATGTCACTTGCCACTATGCCTGCCACCAGATGGGGATGTCACTTGCCACTATGCCTGCCACCAGATGGGGATGTCACTTGCCACTATGCCTGCCACCAGATGGAGATGTCACTTGCCACTATGCCTGCCACCAGATGGGGATGTCACTTGCCACTATGCCTGCCACCAGATGGGGATGTCACTTGCCACTATGCCTGCCACCAGATGGGGATGTCACTTGCCACCATGCCTGCCACCAGATGGGGATGTCACTTGCCACTATGCCTGCCACCAGATGGGGATGTCACTTGCCACTATGCCTGCCACCAGATGGGGATGTCACTTGCCACTATGCCTGCCACCAGATGGGGATATCACTTGCCACCATGCCTGCCACCAGATGGGGATGTCACTTGCCACCATGCCTGCCACCAGATGGGGATGTCACTTGCCACCATGCCTGCCACCAGATGGGGATGTCACTTGCCACCAGATTGGGATGTCCCTTGCCATGCTGCCTGCCATCAGAAGGAAGAGGGTGGAACAGCGGTGCGGGCAATGAGAGATGTCATCTCTCTCCCCCGCCGCCGCACCGCTGACATTGCTAGCTACCCTCGATTTTTTTAAAAATGGCGCCGGGCGCCGCAATCACGCTACTGCGCATGCGCCGCCCGGCCGAGCGCTTACGAGCTTTCCCGAGCCCGGCCGGCTTCGGAATGGCGCATGCGCAGTTGTGTGGTCGGCTCGCGGGCCATCTTTTCTATGGGCTAACAGACTTTAATGGGCAGCACGAAAGGGGGAGCGGCCGCGAAGTCGCTGCAGGAGCGGCGCCGCCCCTACACCACTGCCGCCCCGAGGCCTGGCCTCGGTGGCCTTGTGGCAAATCCGGCCCTGCATCTATATGGATCAGAGCAAAATGAGGGACAAATGAGGAGGAATGAGGGACAGAGGGACATTGCTCCAAATCAGAGACAGTTTGGAGCTATGCCGGTGACTGCCAGAAGTTTTTTCACCTTAATGCATAGGATACACGAGGGTTTACAACCCCTTAAAAACAAGTCCCTTCTTTTTTATTTGGAATTTGGACTCCTTCCCATAACATGCCAGCGATTCGAAAACCCAAAAACAAAAATGTTATGCATTGCAGCATCGCAATTCTTAGATATTGTGGCTGCATTTGTTTTCTTTTTTTTTGCTCTGGTTCACATACACTCACCGGCCACTCTATTAGGTACACCTTACTAGTATTGGGTTGGACCCCCTTTTGCCTTCATTCTTCATGGCATAGATACAACAAGGTGTTGGAAACATTCCTCAGAGATTTTGGTCCATAGTGACATGATAACATCACGCAGTTACTGCAGATTTGTCGGCTGCACATCCATGATGCCAATCTCCTTTTCCACCACATCCCAAAGGTGCTCTATTGGATGAGATGTGGTGAGTGTGGAGGCCATTGGAGTACAGGGACCTCATTGTCCAGTGGTGAGATGATCTGATCTTTGTGACATGGAGCATTATCCTGCTGGAAGGAACCATCAGAAGATGGGGACACTGTAGTCATAGAGGGATGGACATGGTCAGCAACAATACTCAGGTAGGCCGTGGGGTTTAACCACTTCAGCCCCGTAAGGTTCCAACCCTCCTGACCAGGCCATTTTTTACGATACTACACTGCGCTATTTTAACTGACAATTGCGCGGTCGTGCGACTCTGTACCCAAATAAAATGGATGTTCTTTTTTTTCCCCACATACTTTCTTTTGGTGGTATTTGATCACCTCTGTGTTTTTATTTTTTTTTTTAGCCATAAACAAAAAAAGACCGACAATTTTGAAAAAAAAAAAACACAATATTTTTTACTTTTTGCTATAAAACATATCCAATAAAAAAAGTAAAAAATCGAATTTCTTTATAAATTTAGACCAGTATGTAATCTGCTAAATATTTTTTTTTTTTAAATCCCAATAAGCATATATTGATTGGTTTTTGCACAAAAGTTACAGCATCTACAAATGATTGTATGTTTTTATTATTATTATTATTTATTTTATTTTTTTTTACTAGTAATGGCGGCAGTGAATTATAGCGGGACTGCGATATTTCGGCAGACAAATCAGACATCTAATGCTGTGTACACACAGGCGGACTTTCGATGGACTGAATCACGTCGGACTTTTCGACGGACTTCCGTCGAATTGGACTTGCCTACACACGATCACACCAAAGTCTGACGGATTTGACCGTGATGAAGTACGACTGGACTAGAATAAGGCAGTTCATAGCCAGTAGCCAATAGCTGCCCTAGCGTCGGTTTTAGTCTGTCGGACTAGCATGCAAACGAACTGATTTTTCAACCGGACTCGAGTCCACTGGAAAGATTTGAAACATAAATAAATCTACCGCGTTTTTGTCGTGATTTGCGTTTTGCGTTTTTTTTTTTACACGGTATATAGCTGGTTGCTAAGCAACCACAGTGTAAAGAAAAACTGTAAAAAAAAAAAAACGCAAATTGCAAAACGCGGCAAAAACGCATGTTCAAAAACGCAGCAAAAACGCATGTTCAAAAACGCGGGAAAGCAAAAGCACTTCAGAAATGCTCAAAAGCAACATGCATAGATGTGAATCAAGCCTAAAAACGTGGTACTTGCGTTTTGAATGCGGGTCCATTGAATTCCATTACATGCAAAATGCTGCATTTTGCATGAAAAAAAGTCCACGACCCTTTCCAAAAACGCAGAGGCACAAAAATGCATTGATGTGAACGTGTTCCATAGGAACCCATGTTAAAAAATTTCCCTGCATTTCTGCAAAATGCATCAAAAAACGCATTATTGTGAATCCAGCCTAAGGCTGGATTCACACCTGTGGCATTTTTAGTGCTTTTTGCATTTTGCAGATTTGTACTACAGAACGCGTTCCATAGGAAACCATGGTAAATGGACTGCAGTGCAAATCTGCAAAATGCAAAAAGCACTAAAAATGCATTTGTGTGAATCCAGCCTAAGTGAGGAGAGCCTGTGTATATACATTTTTTTTTTTTGGGGGGGGGGGGTTTCTATACACTTCAAGCTGTAATGCAGTAATGTCAGTACATGACAGGTGCTCTTCTTTATTGGTGGGGTTGGGAAGAGCTGAGCAGGAGAAATATCAGCTCCTGAATTACAGAGCGTCTCCCTGAAGAGACGTCGATCTCCTCCTAGGATCCGCTCGGCTGGTGAAGGCGCGGTTCGGCAGCGTGACCTCAAGTCTATATTTATCCTTTTTTTTTTTTATCAATGAAGAGCCTCTGCTGCTCCTATTAGGTTCTGTTTCCACGTGTTCCCTGTGTTTACTGCGCCACCGAGGGAAGTGGAATGTTAACACGAGGGACAGGTGCGGGCGCTATTTTTGGGAGTGAGCGCCGGTTGGCATCACATTAATACATAGATAGCCGGGGGGGCCTGCGTCCGTCTAATGATGGATATGGCACGGCGGTAACCTCACACCTCCCCCGGAATGAGGGGAACGGAAGTATCTGTGGAAGTGACAAGGTGATCTCTACATTCTCCCGGATTACATCTCCTTCCAGGCCACTACGGGCGCGTTAAGTGAAACGCCAGGAGGAGAGATCTTAAAGGGGCTCTTCAGTTTTACATTTTAGGCTCCGTGTACACTGGATGTTAAAATAACGTTATAAAAATGCCAGTAGCTTTGCAGTGAGTCTTTCAATGTCTTTGCAATAGCGTCTATCAGCGTTTTTTTAGCGTTTTTCTGCATTAGTGTTTTTTTTTTTTTTTTTTCGATTGCTATTACAAGAGAACCGACCTCTGGCTCTAAAAAATGGTAATGTGAAGAGAACGGCTGCACACCAACTTAGCAAAAGTCCATTAATTGGGCAATTTCATAAAAGTGCCTGACACATGCCACAAGTACATCAGCGGGTACAGAGGTTGACACATTTCACACAACTACATTGTGCTTGCTTATAACTTGTGGTTATAAGCAAGCACAATGTAGTTGTGCGAAATGCGTCAACCTCTGTGCTGGCTGATGTACTTGTGGCGTGTGTCAGGCACTTTTATGGACTTTCGCTATGTTGGTGTGCAGCCGTTCTCTTCACATTAGCTTATTCACGGTAGGCGAGCCAAGGCGTGCACCCGCATGAGGAGTCCCACCCACCTAACCGCACCTGGATCTACCTGGAGCGGCGTTTTTCCCTGCTTTCCTCTAAAAAATGGTACCAGGATGATGCCAGCTCCACGGATTTATGGTAATGGAGGTTTCCTGAATTACCGTATATACTCGAGTATAAGTCGAGTTTTTCAGCACATTTTTTTGTGCTGAAAGTGCCCCCCTCGACTTATACTGGAGTGAAGCACTTTTCTGCAGCAAAAAATTTCATTTTCCGAACTGACTTTGGGGCCCCGTATCTCAGGGCCACTTGGTGCTAGGAACCCCAATTTGGTGTGCTAACCCAATGGAACTGGTACCATAACATATCCAAAGCTGGAGTTTCTAGCACCAAGTGGCCCCGAGATACGGGGCCCCAAAATCGGTTCGGAAAATGTCATTCTCTGCTGCAGAAAAGTGCTTGACATTTTCTGAACCAAATTTGGGGCCCAGTATCTCAGGGCCACTTGGAGCTGGTAACCCCAAATTTGGTGTGCAAACCCAGTGGAACTGGTGCCATAACATATCCAAAGCTGGGGTTCCTAGCACCAAGTGACCCCGAGATACGGGGCCCCAAATTAGGTTCAAAAAATGGCATTCTCTGCTGCAGAAAAGTGCTTGACATTTTCTGAACCGATATTTGGGGCCCTGAATCTCGGGGCCACTTGGTGCTAGAAACCCCAGCTTTGGATATTTTATGGTGCTAGTTCCACTGGGTTTGCACACTAAATTCGGGGTTCCTAGCACTAAGTGGCCCCGAGATACGGGGCCCCAAATTCGGTCAACTGTGTCCATCTCCAGCAATGTCATTTCGGGACCCTTTGGGTTCAGAGACCCCAAATTTTGGCTGCAGCTAGGGGGCATCTAGGAACCCTTAACTACCGAGTTTGAAGTTCGGGGGACCTATGGCTTCAAATGAGCACAGTGAGGCTGCAAATGGGCATTGTTGACCCTCTTTTCCACTTACAGTAGCTGCACATATCTCACCCTCGTCTTATACTCGGGTCAATAAGTTTTTCCCATTTTTTTGTGGTAAATTAGGGCCTCGACTTATACTCGGATTGACTTATACTCGAGTATATATGGTATTCTTTATTATCAAAGAAATGGGGCCTGCACGGTGTTCTTCATAGCTTTCTGAAAACAGCCCTGCCTCAGTACTTCTCCCAAGAGCCCTCAGTCCTGATGCAAGGGTAAAAGTTTGTCGCCATTCCTCGAGCGGGTGCAATTTTGAAGCGTGACATGTTGGGTATCAGTTTACTCGGCGTTATCTTTCACAATAAAAAAAAATTGGGCTAACTTTACTGTTATCTTGCTGATATGGTACACAGATGATACGCCCCTTTCTGTGTGCCAAACACTGCGCTTATGGGGTGAGCCCCTCCCTCTGAGCAGCTGCTTAAAATCAAAAACTCATGTGATATAAAATAAATGATACACTATATAATCGCCCTCACCAATAGTGTGATCAAATAGCAGCGCTGAATACCTAAAACATACCCTAATTCAAAAAAAATTGTATATACAGTGATTGCTCAATGTGATAACTAAAAGTGATAATATTATGTGTCCATAATAAAGAACCAAACAGTGTTTCTAATGAGCACTCCTCATGCAATTAATTGGTGTATAACAGCAAAAAATCAAAAAAATCAATAAAAAAGTCCAAACATAAATAGTGACATAGTAAAGTTGTAGTGACAATATCAAAATTATAATCTTCAATGATGATATCTTCCACCACACCGCTGTGAATGTGATTCCACTCCCCTTCAGCGAGCAAACTCACCAGCTTTTTTTTGCCTTACACTCTCGTGTTTGGCTTGTAGGCTTTTCCCACACAGTGGGGGTAAAGTGATCACCTCCAATCAATATCCGTATGGTAAACCGCAGTATATAAGCAAATGCTCTCTCCACATGAAAGAAAGGAAAAGCGAACCAATAGTGCAGTAACGCAACACACTTTAATAAAAGTAACACTCTCCTTCACCATACAACTCACATTTTCCAATTTTCAATAACGCAAAACAGCACAGCAAAACTTGGTTATCACCAACAGCACTTCAAACGGTAACCTGGACGTATGGTGGTCACGGCGGACCCAGGTGCTCGGTGAACGTGAACACTCTCACCCGTCCCTTAGAGCCCTCCGTAGCCACTTCCCCGCTCACTCGTATGGCGCCGCCTGTCACAGCGTCCTACGTCAAGCTTCCTCGATTGCCGTATAGCCACGCCCCGACATGTTTCGTCACACCGGACTTATTCATGGGATTGGCTAGACGGACTGGCAATCTTTCTTATATATCCTCCCCCCGCATGACGCGCAGTGTCAATGATACTGCGCTTGCGCGCTCCCTGTGTCCCCGTTCATACCATACGTGAACATTGCTTTTAAACATAATTAATTAGGGTATGTTTTAGGTATTCAGCGCTGCTATTTGATCACACTATTGGTGAGGGCGATTATATAGTGTATCATTTATTTTATATCACATAACTTTACTGTTGTCTTATTTTTTTATAAAAAAAAGTTTTTTTTCCCAAAAGAAATGCGCTTGTAAGACCGCTGCGCAAATACGGTGTGACAGAAAGTATTGCAACGACCACCATTTTATTCTCTAGGGTGTTAGAGAAAAAAAATTTATAATGTTTGGGGGTTCGAAGTAATTTTTTAGCAAAAAAAAATGTTTTTAACTTGTAAACAACAAATCTCAGAAAGAGGCTCGGTCCTTAAGTGGTTAATAGTTAGTTATTATCAGTCAGTTATTCTTTTGAATTTTCAGATTTTCTTTCTTATTTTCGGATTTTTAAATTTTTTAATTTATGAATTTCGATCATAACGAATTATCCGAAACCCCCCCCCCCCCAAAAAAAACGAATAAAACATAAACAAACAAATTTTTCGGCAGTGCACATCTACTGTTCTTGCATGCATAAAAATGTAAACCCCGCCAAAAATAGGTGTGGAAACGTGCAAGCAAATAAGAGTAAATCGATTTAACAAAATTATGCAAATCCTCATAAATCCGTGGAGATGGTGCTTGAAAGATGAGACACAAAATAGGAAAGTCCTCCACCATCAAACCAATCACACACCCTTTTACCATAAGGATGTTACCATCCCAAGGATTTCCCCAAGCACAGTTGTGAACCTAAAGGTGGTAATCAAACCTCCAGATATAAGTTATCAATTGGTTATGCACCACTCCTTCCAATTTCAGTATCACATAAACCAGATCTCGCTCAGGACAACATGCATCAAAAAAGAGAACAAGGCCCTCTCATAGTGTAGTAAAACAGCAAACAGTAATTTATTCAAAGCAGTGCACTTAAATTAATCAATATTGCTTCAAACCAACAAGAGTGCCGCATTCCAGTGCACGATGACGTCACATGCCGTGGCTCCACCCTACGTGCTTCGTCACTAAAAGACGTTGTCAGGGGAGTGACTGGCATCGCGCTGTTTATATGCAAACCGGAAAGAACCCTCCCACTCAATCATGATGCGTTCCAAAACTGGTGTAAGTAACACCCACATGTCATCCTTGAGCCTTCATGATTGCAAAAGCGAAAAACCAATGGATGAAAGGGGCAGGCTGGGGAGGAAGAACTAGATGATGGTGGACGACCCCCCAGCCAGTAAATGAGGCGGGGCTCTATCTGACTTGCTGCAGCCTCTAATGCACATTGTGAGAAGCTCACAGTGTGCAGTGAAATCAGAGTAGGCCATTTCAGTGCAGGAGAGGAGCCGGTACAACCGTGCAAGGCTGAAGGTTCCGCTTTAAGTTTACAATGTATTTTAAATGACCTGTCCATGGTGCCAGACGTCGACCTATGTACACATTTCAGGTTTTCTGTAACAGATCGTGTTTTTAAACACTTTCATTTCGGAGTTCCTTTCAAACAGATGGCCGCTGGTGATTTTCAAAGCCGCCATTAATTCGTGGGCAAACAAACCATGGCCGCCCTGCAATTGTTCGGAAGATCGTAAATGGGTTGAGAGCGAACGGGAGCGCGTCGTACATAGATACCCCTGAAGTTTGCTTTGCCCTGTCATTAGCAGCAAATGGTGTTTACTCAAGTTGAATTATTTGTATGAACCTTCTCATAAGCCTTGCTGGAGTTACAATAAATAGCATTAAAAATGAAACTCGGCTCGCCTCGCCGTTCAATCGACCTCCAGCGATAAGCAAGCGTACCAATGTTCTTTATATTATAATTACATTTGGGGGGGGAACACTTTACAACCTTTCACTGTGAAGACTTTAATTCATACTCTGCATTTTACGAGATGCCGCGCCACGCTTAATTACTGTATGATTTTCTAAGCTCAGAGGGAAAAAAAATACTTTTTTTTTCTCTTCGTTTTGGTAAGAATGTGCAAACAATGTCGTTTTAATTACTTTTTTTTTTTTTTTTTTACAGTGTTATTTCAATAAAATATACAGTGTTTGTACAGTTTGTATTAACACGGATTCTGCAAGTTTTTTCTTTTTTTTTTTTTTTTTTTTTTATTCCTTTTTTCATTATGATTAGCAGTCCTGGACTATGGTGGTTTGCTGTAGGTGCTGCAAATTAAAGGAGCGGGCTGCAGAGGATGATGGGAATGGCTAATGCACAATTGGGCAGTAGTCAAGGATGGACATGGGGTGAATTAGAAGCAGGGTGGTAAGGGGGTGTTACAATGCTGTAGTTACTAGTTTGGGCACTAGTTGGCGCTTTCCCTTAGGATAGTTATGTCAAAGCGTTTGTGGCTTTGGGTGAAGTCTAAGAAGGCAGAAGTTAGACTTCGTAGCTGTTTGTAAGCTTGTATTAACACACAGAATATATATGATTTTTTTCTTTTTCATTGCAATTCTTGGACTATGCTGGTTTGCTGTAGGTGCTGCCAATTAAAGGAGCAGAGAATGCTGGGCATGACTAATGTACAACTTGATATTTTTTTAAGTAAGTAAGGATGGACATGGGGTGAATTAGAAGCAGGGTTGTAAGGGGGTGTTAGAGTTATTACTAGTGTGGCCACTAAGTGGCACCCTCCTTTAGGATATACATAGTGGTCTATGTCAGAGCATTAGTGAGTTTGGGCGGAGAGATTAGGAAGACAAGATTTAGACTTCTTAGCTGTTTTGTGAGTTATTATTAACACAGATTCTGACATTTTTTTTTCATGATTCTTGGACTATGTTGGTTTGCAGTAGGTATTTTGGAGTAGTTAAAGAGGAACTGCAGTCTGCTCACATAATTTGCAATAAAAACATCTTTGCTATTCTGAAACTTTCCTCCAACCTTTGCATAATATTTTATATATACTGTGATTCTGTACTTGCCAAATATGCTGCAGAAATCTCCCCCCCCCCCACTGAGTCTGACTGCAACCATTTTAACTGTGGGCAGCTGAAGCTGCTGCCTGTTCACTTCCTGGATTTACACAGACACAGCTCTCATTGGCCCTCTTATGACTCATCCCCCCTTCCTGGCAAACTCTCATGAGAGTGAGAGAGAGAGCTGTGCATGATGTCATAAGCCTAGGCTAATGACCAGACAAGAAACAGGAAGTGGGCTGTATAAGGTATTTACTGACAGAAAAAAAAATGTTTTACTATCGAAAGTTAAAACAACAAGGGCAGAAGATTTAATAGATGGAAAGATGAAAAAAAATGACTGAAGTTCCGCTTTAGGATGGACATGGGGTAGAAGCAAGGTTGTAAATGGGTGTTAGAATCATTACTAGTCTGGCCACTAGGTAGCGCCCTCCCTTAGGATATACTGTAAATAGTTTGGTTACATCAGGGAGTTAGTGAGTTCAGGAGGAGAGTCTAAGAAGACAGGAGTAGGACTCTGTATCTGGCCCTCATTGGTGGGGCCCTTTCTTCAGAGATGTAGTGTTTCCAGTGATTGGTATTTCCCTGGCTGGGAAATTCCTGGAGAGGTCTTGGTACCCTAGATAGAACGGAATTGGGAACAGGACAGAGAGTGCCCGACCTGAGTCGCAGAATAATGTACAACTGGGTATTTTTTTTTCCAGTAGTCAAGGGTGGACATGGGGTGAATTAGCAGCAAGGTTGTAAGGGTGTGTTGGAATCATTACTACTCTGGCCACTAGGTGGCGCCCTCCCTTAGAATATAAATAGTAGATTATGTCAGAGCGTTGGTGAGTTTGGGCGGAGAGTCTAAGAAGACAGAAATTAGACTTTGTAGCTGTTTGTGAGTTTGTATTAACACAGATTCTGACTTTTTTTTTCTTTTTTTTTTTTTCTTCATTATGATTCTTGGAATATGTTGGTTTGTAGTAGGTGCTGCCAATGAAAAGTGCAGGTTTCAGAGCATGGTGGACATGACTAATGTACAACGGGGTATTTTTTTTAAGTGTCAAGGATGCACGTGGGATGAATTAGAAGCAGGGTCGTAAGAGGTTGTTAGAGTAGTTACTAGTTTGGGCACTAGTTGGCGCCTTCCCTTAGGATATAAATAGTGGGTTACGTCAGGGAGTTAGTGAGTTCAGGAGGAGAGTCTAAGAAGAAGATGGACTCTGTATCTGGCCCTCATGGGGACTTGGTGGGGCCCTTTTTTCAGAGATGTAGCGTTTTCAGTGATTGGTATTCCCCGGCTGGGAAATTCCTGGAGAGGTCTTGGTACCGTAGATATGATGGAATTGGTAACAGGATAGAGAGCGCCGACCTGAGAAGGTGCCAATGACCGCCACCAGAATAGAAGAGAAGTTGTATGCCCTGAAGTTGTCTGCCTCGAATAAAAGTAATGCTTTCATAATTTATTGGCCTCGCCTCTGCTGGTTATCAATGGCCTCAGTGGCGTCGCTAGGGGGGGATGGGGGGTGTGGGCACCGCTAACACCGCCCGCTGCCCTACACTCTCGGGTCTCACCGGCTACCTCCCTCAGCAGAGCGAAACGAAGCTGCCTCCCCCTCCTCTCTGTTTACATCCACACAGGAGGAGCCCAAGGGACACACACCGCTGTGTACAGCATATCCGTCCACGCTGTTCTGAGGTCTGTACACTTTACTATACAGTATGTAGATGGACATATGCGGGGGGGGGGGGGCGCTATGGGAGGGGAGAGGGGTGTCTATACTGATGGGGGTGTCTGCACTGAGGGGGGTGCCTATACTGATGGGGGGTCTGCACTGAGGAGGGGGGTCTCCACTGAGGGGGGAAAGACTATACTGGTGGGGAGTCTGCACTGAGGGGGGGTGTCTATACTGATGGGGGGGTCTGCACTGAGGGGGGGTGTCTATACTAAGGGGGTGTCTGTACTGAGGAAGGGTGGTCTATACTTAGGGAGGGGGTTAATACTTAGTGGGGGGGTCTTTACTGAGGAAAGAGGGTCTGTACTTAGTGAGGGGGGTCTGTACTGAGAGGGGAAGTCTATACTGAGGAGGGGGGTCTGTAGTTAGTGGGGGGTCTGTAGTTAGTGGGGGGTCTGTACTGAGGGGGGAAGTCTATACTGAAGGAGGGGGGTCTGTACTGAGGGGGGACTGTAGTTGGTGGAAGGGGCTGTCACCATTTTTTTCTCACCGGGTGACACCAACCCTAGTGACGCCACTGAATGGCCTATACCTTGAATTGGTAACTGGCTCGGCCAAGATGGATGTGGGATGAAGTGTTGGGCATGGTAATGTAAACATGCTAGTGAATGTATGCGTTAGCGCTTCATTTACTCACGCTACTGTGAATTTAGGGGAAGAGGCCTGTTAGTGGTACCCAGGAATGAAACGCTGAGCCCACATTGCTCATTCTATTGGCCATGCCTACAGGGTGTCAGGAATTTCCCTGAAGAATTCTTATCCAGCCAGGAGACTGCGGTCCCCCCCACCCAAGATCAGTCTTTTTTGGCTCATTCTATAGGTCGGCCTTTCTCAACTAGTGTTCTATAGAACCCTTGGGTACATCTAAAGCTTCCTAAGTGTTCTTTCAGGAAAGGCGCATTCCTGTGCGCAGGCGCAGAATACCAAGGAACCCTGTCCGCAGCCAACTTGCAGGTGCGAGAGCATGCGCACAGGCACTGGGCGGGCTATTTAGGTTGCACTATGACCTTGAGTCATTGCCATTTAGTCTACTACACTTCCTGAGTTTCTGTTACCCATTCCTGTGTTGAACTCCTGCTACTGACTCAATATGCGCTTGAGCTCTGCCTGCACTGACCCCTGGCTTGCCCTTGAATTTCGTCTCTGCCTGCTCCTTCTGCTCCCTGGCCTGACCTCTGACTACTCGTCTGCCTGCTGTATGTACTTGATATGCCCGCTAGTTGCTGACCCAGATTTCCTGACCCTGCTTACAGATTCATTCCCTGCATCCAAGTTTGCTGATCTGTGTCAGTCCCCTCCAGTCTACCTGCCAGTACAGCTTCCAGTCTGCCTTCCAGCTGTTCCCGGATGCACAGCCTACTCTTCTACATCAACGGAAGACAAGTCAGGCACTCATGCTCACTCTATGCTCTGGCGCTGTTACCGTACCAGGGCTCCTGAGCCAGAGGTGTAAGAGAAGCCTACTTCTGCAAGTCAGGTTCCACCACCATGTACGTTAATTTCTGCCTCTCAGATAAGTTACCACTGATACCAATTATCTCTTTAGCTATTTGTAAGGGGAGATTCTTCCCAATGACCACAAGTGTAAGGAGCATTCTTCCCACCGATCATCACACTAATGTATCATGAGATGTAGATATAGTAATTTTTAGCAGGGATTCCCTGAAACCAGGAAGTTATTTCAAGTGTTCCTTTGTGTTGAAAAGTTTGAGAAAGGCTGCTATAGATCCACTTTACTTTGCTTCCTTTGCTGGGAATTTCTCTGGTGCCCCAGCTCTTTGGTTCCTCTGATGGGACCTCAAACAGACTTCCCTTCATGATGCTTCATGCTGATGCAGCAGCTCATTTATAGGTTTAGATGCTCTGTCCACCTCCAGGGGCATAGTTGAGTACGCTCATGTGTCTGCTGGCATCAATGTGCATCCTGATTGGTCCAGCATCCTATTTAGAACATTTTATTACAGTCAAAGGTTCCTGTTGTAGCTTGTGTGTGCACCTGAATTTCAGATTGGCAGCATTTGTTAACCTTGCTTGCCCTGACTTCATTAGTACTCTGTCTGCCCTGGCATTGGCTATCTTTTATGACTACTTGTTTGTCCCTTGTTTTTAACTTGCTGTGTGGTTTTCTTAGGCAATGACCTTTGGCAACTTCCTGAATATACTTCTGCCTCATCCTTAGCCAATGACTTCACCTGGCCGGTTATTTTACTCCAACTAGACACCTCACATAATCTGCACTTCCCAGCACACCTTTGCTGGTTCCTTTGTTGTTGATGTCTGGCTCTGGTTATCTTGGGCAATGATCTTTGGCAACTTCCTGAGTACTGTATACCGTACATCTGCCTCTTCCTTAGCCAATGACTTCACCTTTACTCTATGACCTTTACTCCAACTTCGACTAGATACCTCACGTGATCTGCACTTCCCAGTACAACTTTGCACTTCCCTTGTTGTTGACATCTGGCTCTGGGCAATCTTGGGGAAAATACCCTTTACAACTTCCTGAATATAATTCGGCCACATCTTTAGCCAATGACTTAACCTGGCCGGATTGCAACTTTACATTATCTGCACTTTTTACAATAGGTCACATTTGCCGGCCTCCTTGTTGTTGATGTCTAGCTCTGGTTTTCTTGGGCAATAACCTTTGGCACAGAAAAGACACAAAAAAGAGAGGGAAAGTGCTGCTCACCCCTGATAGTAGAGACAAAAAAAGGAGGAGGGTTTCCCCAGGGTGGGGTTTTTAGGCAGCAAAATGCAATTATTGAATCAATATTGTATAAAAAATATTGTATTTTATTGTACAAAAAATATCGCATGACACAAGGGTTAAAAATGAGCTCCTGTAAGGAATGTTTACAAAGCTTGTAGAATCAGACACACATTATACAGACATATTTCCATAACAACATTAAACAAATATTGTCGACATCAGAAATTAAAAGCTGACGCGTTTCAACCCATATATCGAGGGTCTTCTTAAGAGGTCAGTCTGTTAAGGAATATATAGTAAAGTAATACCTTTACTATATATTCCTTTGACTAGATATCTCACATGATCTTGACTTTCTAGCTCACCTTTGCTCGCCTTCTTGGTGTTGAAGTCTGGCTCTAGTTATCTTGAGCAATGACTTTGACAACTTCCTGAATACAATTGTGCTTCATCCTTCATCCAACTAAAGCTGGCCATAAATGGGTAGAATTTGGAACGAAAACTCTTAGGGAAAGAATGTTCTAAGAAAAGCCGGCCATAGACGGTTTGAATCTTGGCCGGTTCCTGCTGAACCGGCTGATATTCAAACCATGTATGGGCAGGCTGAATGTACCCAAGTTGATTGGCAGTCTGGTTGTACCCAAGTTGATCGATCAGACTTTTACATGTGAATATCGCTAACGGCTGTTATAGCGGCTAGCAATAATCACTGCCCCCCCTCCCTTTCGCCGGGTGAACACAATGGCTCGCTGGGAAGGATTCCCCTGTCAACACTGTCAATGGTTGAGGAAATTTGCTCCGTCTCTGGACGGCCAAAGTTTGTTTACTTTTCTATATAGTGGGTCAAATTGATGTTTCCTGACACATCATGGCAGCACACACATTGGGTTGTGACTCCGCCTCCACAACCTGATAGGACTAGTTAGCTATAAGATCTTGAAGAGGAGTCCACCTTGCATTCTCCTTTTTTTCCTCACCTGGATGGATCGACTGGTTACAGCTTGGAAACCCCTTACCGATTCGCCCCAGCTGGGTTCAAGCCTCTCCTAGCTGGAAGCCCTGACTGTACAGCCTCTAAACGAGCTTTATGCAGCCATATTGAAATTCTTATTCTCATCCTGTTCCGTTTTTTCCTTTTTTTCCTTTTTTCCCCTCTATACCTTCATCTGGGTCCGCTGGGCTCTGTAGTCCCTTGCCTCGCCTGTCCATCATGGCGGTCGGCTCGGGCTCTCGGCACCAGGAAATGACATCCTGGATAGTCAACTGCCAGCATCCAAAATGGCGCCGAGCGTCGCGGACACCTAGGGCGCATGCGCGGCCGTGACGTCATCACTACAGCGACGGCGGTCTATTTAAAAACCGCTGTTTCTGTCATTTGGAGTTGCTGGGAGGGTAGGAGATCACCCTCCACACCATTACTGCCATAATTGTTGCTGCCTTGCTGGTCAACTATTATCCTTACCTTGGGTAAGTCCATTCCTTCTTCCTATTAAAAGAAGGGGGACCTCTTCCCCCCCCCCTATATAAAAAAAAAAAAAAAAAAAAAAACCTTTTTTTTTTGAGGAATCTTTCTTTTCTCTTTTTCTACCTGTATAGACACACTCTACCTTTCCTATGGAGGCCGCTGCCACAGCAGACCATTCACGGACCACAAGGTAAGGGGGCAACAAAATGGGTAAGTAATGAAGAGGAGAAAAGAGAGCAATGCCACTAATACCATCTTATTGGTAGTTCCGGCAGGTCATCAAGGTCATCGCATTCTAAAAGAAAGGAGCGTTCACCTTCAAGACACTCTCATTCTCGAAGAAGTCATTCAAGATCCTCCCACCATAGAGATTCAACATCCTCCCGTCAACCACGAGATGAGCAGTGTATTCGCCCTGCGCCCAATACATGCTGGGTCTGTGGAGCGCAAGCGCTATCCGGCAAACTAGTATGCCAAGCATGCCTAGAAGAGGCAACCCGCGACAAGGAAGCGGACGCAGTGCAGGCATCCAACATAATAAGAGAAACCGTAAAAGAATCTATCCTGCAGGTGGCAACATCCGAATCAGTCGGACAATCCATTCCGACCTCAGCCCCTTACGATCCCCAGGACCAAGAGGATTCACCAGAGGAAGAGGAGGGTCTAGTACCCACTTCCTTCGATTTCGCATTAATAGACCCTTTTGCGAGAGCAGTAAAGGAGGCGATCGGATGGGAGGAAGAAAATGACGCTCCTTGCAAACTAAGGAAATACTTTCCTAACCTAAAAAGAGATCCCGAAACCTTTCCCTTCATTGATGAGCTTGAAGAGTTAATAAAAGATGAGTGGCAAAAGCCAGAAAAAAAATCCGGCTTAAATAATAGGCTAGCCAAGCTTTACCCATTGAGGGAACCAAAGGTAAATCCTCTCATCGCAGCACCCGTGGTCGATTCATCACTGATGCGCCTGGCGCGTCATGTAACATTACCAATTGAAGATGCCGTCACCTTCAGAGACATAATGGACCGCAAGATAGACCTTGATCTTAAAAAAGCCTATTCAGCGGCAGGAGGGGCCTGCAGGCCGGCAGTTACACTAGCAGCAGTCGGTAGAGCCATCTCCAGCTGGGCGTCTAACATCGAAAAACTATTACTAGAAGCAGCAGAGCGGGAAAAGATCACGGCCGCCTTACAGGAACTCAGCCTGGCGGGAGACTTCGTGGCAGAGGCGTCGGTGGACATCATAAGATCCTCAGCGAGAGCAATGCTGGCGGCAGTAACAGCCAGAAGAGCGTTGTGGCTAAAGCCATGGGTCGCAGATGCGACTTCAAAATCCAGTTGGTGTAGAATCCCATACGACGGAACAAACCTATTTGGGCCTAAACTAGACTCTGCAATCTCGAAAGTAACGGGGGGTAAATCGGGCCTCATTCCCTCAGATAGGAAACCCAAACAGCAAAAGAATCCACCCTTCAGACGACATCTGCCCGAAAGATATCGAGAAGCAAGGTCTTATAGGCCAGGTAAACAATTTAAGCGGAATTGGCAAAACCCACAACCAGCCTTTGTGAGGGTACAGAAGCCCAAAAACCCCAACTCAGGGGATCAACAGAAGTCGTTTTGATGGCACGCAAGCCCAACTCGCAATAGTAGGTGCGAGGTTGAGGCTGTTTGCTCACGTATGGATACACTCTATAAGAGACCCCTGGACGATTTCCACCATCCAGGAGGGCCACAAATGGACATTCAAGCACAAGCCACCCAAAGAGTTCTACAGAGTTACCAGACTACCGTCTTCTCTCCCAAAGCGAAAGCTTCTAATCAAGTATATTCTAGAATTACTTCAAAAACAGGCAATCATAGAGGTTCCACGGGAACAGAAGGCCACAGGATTCTACTCTCCTCTTTTTCTAGTAACGAAAAAGACAGGAGACTTGAGACCGGTACTCGATCTAAAAAGTCTCAACGAAACGATTCTAGTCGAATCATTCAAAATGGAGAGCCTGCAATCAGTACTGCTAGCAATAGGAGCAAAGGATTGGATGCTATCGGTCGATTTGTCCGACGCCTACTTACATATTCCCGTACACCAAACCTTCCAAAAATATCTACGCTTCGCAATAGGTCGCCAACATTTTCAGTTTCAAAGCCTCCCATTTGGAATATCAACAGCCCCCAGAACCTTTACAAAAGTCCTGCTACCGATAATAGCACAGTTGAGGGAGAAAGGTCTGAGAGTCCTACATTATCTCGACGACATACTGCTACTAGCCGACAGCCGACAAACTCTGCTTCTACATCAAACAGTATTAATTTCCACACTCCAACAGTTTGGCTGGATAATAAACTGGAAAAAGAGCAATCTCATTCCGGCACAAAGAATCATTTTTTTGGGAGCCGAGATAGACACCAACTCCAACACGGTCGGTCTTCCTCAAGCGAAAATAGACCCGCTAGTACAAAAAATAAAGAAACTCCTGGCAGCAGAATACTTATCAGCCAGAACTTGTCTAAGCATCCTGGGGTCAATGTCTTCCACCTTCTTAATGGTCCAGTGGGCGCAGTGGAATTCAAGAACATTCCAGAATTCATTCCTAAAACAGTGGAACGGGTCATCAATGAACCAGCGGATCAGGATCAATCCAGCAGTAAAGAAGTCGGCATGGTGGTGGACCCGAATCAGCAATCTCTCACGCAGCCGTCCCATAATACCGCCACTTCCAGAAATAATCACCACGGATGCCAGCCTCCAGGGGTGGGGAGCACATTATCAGCATCAAGGGGTACAGGGCCGTTGGTCCTTTCACACGCAGGGGATAGTTTCAAACATTCTGGAACTCAGAGCCGCCTGGAAGGCTCTACTAACATTCGGACCACTCCTTACGGGAAGAAACGTTCTCCTACGCATGGACAACACAGTGGCTGTGAATTACGTTCAAAGACAAGGAGGCACCCGAAGCAACACACTCATGGAAGAAGTTCGCCCAATAATCGAATGGGCTCAAGTTCATCTGACAGATCTGAAGGCAATCTACGTCCCGGGAGTACAGAACCAACTCGCAGACGACCTGAGCCGAATATTTATATCAAACAACGAGTGGTCTCTCAACCCTCAAGTATTCGCTCTGCTCACTCGCAAATGGGGAATCCCCGACATGGATCTGGCGGCAACTCCACAGAACAACAAATGCCCTCGGTTCCTATCGAGAGCCACCTATCCAACGGCGGCAGGGATCGACTGTCTCCATCACCCATGGAGTTTCCACTTGGGATATGTCTTTCCTCCGATTTCCCTAATAGCCAGATTTCTGGCCAGACTGAGGAGATCAACGTCCATAGTCATAGCGGTATTACCGTTCTGGCCGAGAAGGCCATGGTTCGCAACCATCCTGCAACTAAACACAGAAGTGCCGTTTCCACTCCCAGTAACTCCAGATTTGCTCTCACAAGGCCCATTCCTTCACCCAGCACCGGATCGACTACACCTAACGGCCTGGAGGTTGAAAGGGAGAGGCTACTAGACCAAGGATGCTCACTTAGAGTAGTGAATACACTCCAACAGGCAAGGAAAGGGACAACAAACAACACGTATAGCAAAATCTGGGAAAAATTCACCGAATTTTCACAACAGCAGTCTTGGAACCCACTCTCTCCTTCAGTCTCTCAAATCCTAGAATTTCTACAACTAGGACTGGAGAAGGGACTAGCTTCCAGCACTCTCAAAGTCCAAGTCTCTGCACTATCCGCAATGACGGGAACCAAATGGGCCCTAGATCCGCTCATAATCCAATTCCAAAAAGCATGCCTGAAAATAAGGCCACCAAGAAAACCAACCTTTCCGACCTGGGACCTATCGATTGTACTAGAAGCTCTGTCTAGAGAACCCTTCTTCCCCCTGGAATCAGTATCCTTATGGGATCTAACGTTTAAATTATCTTTCCTAGTAGCGATAACATCTGCCAAAAGAGTCTCGGAGTTACAGGCGCTACTAATTAAAGAACCACATCTGGTCTTCTACCCAGATAGAGTCGTCCTCAGACCGTCAGATCAATTTATACCTAAGGTAGCGTCTACCTTCCACTTCAAATCGGAGATCAATCTCCCAGTCTTTCTGAATAGTGAAGGGAACCCACATCCATTGGACGTCAAATCGGTGATCTCTACCTACTTAGAAACTACCAAGCAATTCAGAAAGACTGACAACCTTTTAGTCATACCACATGGCCCAAGAAAAGGCCAGGCGGCTTCCTCGAGAACAATAGCGTCTTGGTTAGTGAGAATCATCAAAAGAGCGTACCAAATTCAGCTACTTCCAATACCAGACGGATTAAAAGCCCACTCGACTAGAGCGGTAGCGACCTCCTGGGCAGCATATTGTAGAGTGTCCTCAGAAACCATTGGCAAGGCAGCAACTTGGTCTTCCAGAAATACTTTCATCTCACACTACAGAATAGACCCGGCTCAATTAACTACGGTTGAGTTTGGGAGATCAATCATTCAGACTAATTCTTCTATACCCTGTATTTGAGCAAATAAAAATCTTTTGAAAGCACCCACCCATTTAGCGAGTTATTTCCCAATGTGTGTGCTGCCATGATGTGTCAGGAAAACGGAAAATTGTATACATACCTTCCGTAATTTTCCTTTCCTGACGCATCTCATGGCAGCACACAGAACCCACCCCTCTAAGGTGATAGTTACTGAGAATGCAAGGTGGACTCCTCTTCAAGATCTTATAGCTAACTAGTCCTATCAGGTTGTGGAGGCGGAGTCACAACCCAATGTGTGTGCTGCCATGAGATGCGTCAGGAAAGGAAAATTACGGAAGGTATGTATACAATTTTCCGTTTTGTTTTCGATTGTGGTGAAGAGAAAATTCGAAGGAGCAGTATGGAAAATCTTTCTCGAGCGTATTCATTTTTAACAGTGTAGGTGGTTTTTATTCTGTAAAGTCCATCTATTCCAAAATCAAATGCTAAAAGCAAATTAAATCATTCAAACAATATATGAATGTTTTGAGAATTTTCAGGTGAATTTTCTTAAAACTTTTCCAAAGAAATTTAATTTGAAGTTCTATCCATCTATGGCTAGCTCTACAATACTGTTAGTTGGACAGTAACCAATGATGGGGCAATGAAGGCGGTTCTACAAAGTGTTGACTCAGGGGGGCTGAATACAATGTACCCCACACTTTTCACATATTTATTTGTAAAACATTTTAAAAATAATTTATCATTTTCCTTCCATTTCACAATTATGTGCCACTTTGTGTTGGTCTATCACATAAAATCCCAATAAAATGTATTTACATTTTTGGTTGTAACATGGTAAAATGAGGTATGAATATTTTTTCAAGGCACTGTATATACAAGTAAGTATTTGGCATTTTGCATTTTTTGTTGGCTACAGAAGTGCTTTTCTCTCAGAACAAATCAATTGAAATGCCAAAGCAACTTGAAGCATCTGGATGCAGATTAAAAGAAGGTCAACAACAGGTCATAAGGAGGTCAACTGCTGGTCAAAGGCACTCCATGGATTTTAGAAGTGTCTCAGAATGCTAAATGCACCTGAAAGCCTACAAGTGAGAATTCAATAAATCATTAACAACGCTTTTCTGGTGGTATGGTTCTGCGCCAGATCCCTGCCACCTGTTTCAGTAGGGTTAATGACACGTGGCATATTCAGGTGTTTTCTTAACCGCTTCCTGACCGCTGCATGCTGATGTGCGTCGGCAGAATGGCACAGGTGCGCAAAAGGGCATAACCGTATGTCCCTGCGTAATCCTGGGCTAGCGGGAGCATGCCCGCGGGTGTCTCAATGTCCACTGGTGGCCGCAATCGCGACGAGGAGAGGCAGAACGGGGAGATGCCTATGTAAAAAAGCAATTTCCCTGTTCTGCCTAGTAGCTCCCTGTCATCGGGAGCAGTGATCTCTGTCATGTCCTAGTTAGCCCATCCCCACTACAGTTAGAACACGCTGAGGGAACACATTTAACCCCTTGATCGCCCCCTAGTGTTTAACCCCTTCCCTGCCAGTGACATTTATACAGTAATCAGTGGCTATTTTTAGCTTGGATTGCTGTATAAATGTCAATGGTCCCAAAATAGTGTCAAAAGTGTCAGAGCTGTCCGCCGCAATGTCGCAGTCCCAATAAAAATCGCAGATCACCGCCGTTACTAATAAAAAAAAAAAAATTAATAATAAAAATGCCATAAATCTATCCCCTATTTTGTAGACGCTATCACTTTTGCACAAACCAAACAAAATACACTTATTGCGATTTTTTTTTTTTTTTACCAAAAATATGTAGAAGAATACATATCGGCCTAAACTGAGAAAGAAATTTGTATATATATTTTTTAGGAATATTTATTATAGCAAAAAGTAAAAAATATTGCTTTTTTAAAAATTGTGCTCTTTTTTTGTTTACAGCGCAAAAAATAAACACCGCAGAGGTGATCAAATACCACCAAAAGAAATCTCTATTTGTTAAAGCGACAGTGCCGTATCGCAAAAAATGCTCTGGTCATTAAGGGGGTAAAATCTTCCAGGGCTGAAAGTGGGTAATAGCACCAATTTTACAAATGAATGCACCGAATTGAAAAATAATTATCTCCAGTTTAAATATTAAAACAAGGCATTTAATATCAACTCTAAGTTGGCGTACAGAGACAGGCAGAGTGCATGTCTCTGCACACTGTGTAGCAGGTGACATATTTGTGCCGCTACCTCCTCCTCTCTTGTCACAGGTTGTTACCTCTTGCCTCCCCTGTAACACATATGTCTGTCAGCAGAGAGGGTGGGCTTCATCGCCCATACGCCACACATATAGGTCCTAAGCTTTCTGTGCTGAGACAGCTCTTAGTCCATACTAATGGTCGGCAGTTGGCAGGAACGGGTCCTAATCATGTGACCTCTGTGACAGCCAATCACAGTGGTAATGTGATCAGGTGATCCTTCCCACATCCGGGGGAATACTGACCCTATTGCCAGAATGCCAGGGCTGGGTGGGATGGGATAAAGCTAACAACCAGTGACCCTGCAGTGGGAGGAGCCTGATGGGTGAGCTAAGACACTAGTTCCCCATTAGGTCCGTTCTCTCCTTGTGATTGACAGCAGGCAGTGGGCGGATTCGATAGCCAAAAGTCGGCTGTTTACTGGCTAAGGATTCACCCACTGCCTGGTGTCAATCACAAGGGGAGCGAACCTGATGAGGAACTCGTGTTTCTGAATCACTATCAGGCTCAACCCACCAAGCATCAAAACTCCCCGGCCACTTCTCTGTCTCTATGTACACTCCACGCGTGGTGCATGCCCCAAATTCATGTACTTGTCCACAACAGGTGCATGAATCTGTCTCAAATATATATAAAAAAAAAAAGCACACTATCCCTTTAAAAAGTTTAACATATCAAAACAACAAAGTGCAACATGCGAAAAGTGAATTAATTATAAAGTGAACA
The DNA here is from genome assembly GCF_042186555.1 of Aquarana catesbeiana. NCBI lineage: Eukaryota > Metazoa > Chordata > Amphibia > Anura > Ranidae > Aquarana > Aquarana catesbeiana. Next base: position 24,614,719 of record NC_133328.1, read on the forward strand.
AAGTCAATTTAAATAACTCATGGACCCCCAGACCATAAAAAGTCAACAAGAGATGTCCAGAGATCTCCGGTCCCCTCACAACATTGGTTACAATGAAACACGTAGGGTGGAGCCATCGGCGACATCATCACGCCCGTCGGCTGAGTGCGGTGGTGCTTGTAGAGGTTGTCTCTTCATTTTTTTCCTTGTGTGTACCCGCTGGTTTTATAAAATAAATGTTGCTTTTATTATTACACTATCTTGGCATTTGTATCTTCTTTGTCCATGTGGTGGTGAGAATTGATTGTGCCATCTATCGAGTACATCCCCATTTCTTATACCATCTATGTGGAGACTAATATATAATACATAGCACAGTTGACCTCTTATTATATGGGAGTCTATGAGTCTGGTAAGCGGTGCCTGGCACTGTCGGTGTGGGGAAAAACATTTGGTTGCATTCACGTGATTTTTTGAGGCACTGGATTTGGACTTTTGGCACTTTATTTAAATGGACTTTGTTCACTTTATAATTAAAGTGATACTAAAAGTCTCAGTTTTTTTTTTTTTATTTAAAAATAACAAAGGTGTAATGCCCTGTACACACGATGGGATTTTCCGATGGAAAATGTGTGATAGGACCTTGTTGTCGGGAATTCCGACCGTGTGTGGGCTCCATCACACATTTTCCATAGGAATTTCCGACACACAAAGTTTCAGAGCTTGCTATAAAATTTTCCGACAACAAAATCCGTTGTCGGAAATTCCGATCGTGTGTACACAAATCCGACGCACAAAGTGCCACGCATGCTCAGAATAAATAAAGAGATGAAAGCTATTGGCTACTGCCCCGTTTATAGTCCCGACGTACGTGTTTTACGCCACCGCGTTCAGAACGATCGGATTTTCCGACAACTTTGTGTGACCGTGTGTATGCAAGACAAGTTTGAGCCAACATCCGTTGGAAAAAATCCATGGATTTTGTTGTCAGAATGTCCGACCGTGTGTACAGGGCATTATACTTACCTGCTCTGTGTAGTGGTTTTGCACAGAGCAGCCCGGATCCTCCTCTTCTCGGGTCCCACGCCTGCTCTCCTGGCCCCTCCCTCCTGAAGAGAGCCCCCCACAGCAAGCAGCTTGCTATGGGGGCACCCCACATGGAGCCACGGTTCGGCCCCCTCTCTCTCCTTATTGGCTCACTGACTTTGATAGCAGCGGAAGCCAATGGCGCCCCGCTGCTGTCTCAGCCAATGAGGAGGGAGAGTCCCGGGCAGCCAAGACTCTCCTGCAAAATCGCTGGATCGAGATGGGTTCAGGTAAGTATTAGGGATGCAGAGGAGTGATGCTGAGGGGGGGCTGCTGCCCACAGAAGGTTTTTTTTTTATCTAAATGCATAGAATGCATTTAGATAAAAAAAAACTTCTGGCTTTATAACTCCTTTAATCCACCTTATGCACATTGCACTTTGCTGTTTTTGTAATATTTACATTTTTAAAGCTATAGCGCACCGTTTTTGTATATTTGAGCAAAGTTGAGTTTTCAGACAGTTTGTGCGCAGCTTACCCATTTCATTTGTTACATCATCACTAACCACAGAGTCTTATCAATATTATTTATTGTTACATAAATCTGTCGCCCACACCGGAGTCACAGACACTCCATGAATTCCCCTTGCTCTATTTTTCTATCTACACAAGCCCCTAAAATAATTTACAAAGCTAAATGACATGTTATTTATACAGATAGATTTTATTTATTTTTTTCTTTTAGAGAGAGAGCTTTGCTATACCTTTGAAAAAAAAATTGTATGTATTTTTTGCAATTTATTTTTTTCTTTTGGAGAGAGCTTTGCTATACCTTTTGAATATAAATTGTATGTATTTTTTGCAATGTAAAAAAAAAAAAAAAAAAAATCTTAACTTTATATGTTGGACAAAGGACAGCCACATTAATTCTATCCTCGTTGTCCAAAAGATGAAGGATGAATTTGCCTTAGATTCAAAATCAAAAGGCATTTATAATCTATTGATATCTATAGAGCAGCCAATTAGGTTAGACACGCCGACTCTTCTCTCCCAAGTATATTTCTCCATCGGAGTAATGATTGATGGTATGATTGATGGTTATCCATAAAAACTATTAAACAGACTGCAAGAGATACGTAAAGGTGTTGCCACGACAAAGAATGTGATAAATAATATTCTGTATGTGTTAAGAAAGCTGTGAAATTAGATATTGAAGACAAGCAATGCTCGGGGACGTTGATAATGTTCTTAACCTGTGATGACTTTGAATAAAATAGGCTTTGCTTAAAAATGAACTACACTAAGCGCTAAATCCATTCAAATGGAGTAAGGAGGTTTGTATTAAGCACCCCCCCCCCACTTACTAGGGTAGAATTACTAAGGGCGAATAGACTGCTTACCTTAGAGAGGAATTTTCACTTTGCAGGGGAACTTACCTTAGTTTAGTGAATGATGAAGTTTTGCTGATTTCCATCATACAATTATATGTAATAAAAAATATTTTTTTTTAAATTATTTGCAAAGTGATAATGCTCTTTTTTTTAAAATAAATAACAAACATGTTATGGGGCGTACACACGGTCGGACTTTTCGTCTACAAAAGTCCAACGGACGCCGACGGACTAAAGCTGGCTGACAATCCGATCGTGTGTGGGCTTCTCCGGACTTTCAGCGGACTTTTTCAGCCTCAAATCCGACGGACATGCTTCAAATCTTTACGTCGTAACTACGACGGACCCCGAAATCCGCTCGTCTGTGTGCTAGTCCGACGGACAAAAACCCATGCTAGGGCAGCTATTGGCTACTGGCTATGAACTTCCTTATTTTAGTCCGGTGTACGTCATCACGTAAGAATCCGTCGGACTTTTGTGTGGTCGTGTGTAGGCAAGTCCGTTCGTTAGAAAGTCTGCTGCAAGTCCGCCGAAAGTCCGCCGGAAGTCTGTCGGACAGGCTGTCGGACTTTTGTAGACGAAAAGTCCGACCGTGTGTACGCCCCATTATACTTAACTGCTCTGTGTAATGATTTTGCACAGAGCAGCCCTGATCCTCCTCTTCTTGGATCTTCTACCAGTGCTCCTGGTTTTTCCTCCCCGCCGAGTGCCCCCATAGCAAGCCGCATGTTATGGGAGCAACCGCGCAGGTTCGCTCCTGTTTTTCAGCATGATACCCCCCCCCACCACCACCACTCCCTTTTCACTAGCTGTGATTGACAGAAGCAAAATCCAATGTCTCCCCCTGCTGTCTCTGCGCCAATGAGGAGGGAGAGAGCCTAGAGAGCCTGGATCGAGATAGGGCTTGGGTAAGTATAAGTGGGGGCTGGAGGCGGGGAGCTGTATGGTCCAGAGTCACACCCCTTTGAGTTGAATGATGTCCAGCTTTCTGTGAACCCAGGTTGTCAAAAACCCACCCTATGGGGCTTATCATTATGCTTCCTGGGACTTGCAAGAGTATGCTGTAGAGCAGGGGTAGGTAACCTTGGCCCTCCTACAGCTGTGGAGAAACTACAAGTCCCATGAGACATTGCAAGACCCTGACAATCACAGGCATGACTCCTAGAGGCAGAGGCATGATGGGATTTGTAGTTTCACCACAGCTGGAGGGCCAAGGTTGCCTACCCCTGATGTAGAGAGCGGTGCCTCAACTATCAGGTCCCGGAGGGAGAAGACCCATAGGGGTTGATTTACTAAAACTGGAGAGTGCAAAATCTGGTGCAGCTCTGCATGGTGGCCAATCAGCTTCTAACTTCAACTTGTTAATTTAAGCTTTGACATAATACCTGGCTATTTAGCAGAGAAGAATGGGCAAAAATTTCCCTCTTTAGATGTACAAAGCCGGTAGAGACATCCCCAAAAAGACTTGCAGCTGTAATTGTAGTGAAAGGCGGTTCTACAAAGTATTGACTCCGGGGGGCGCCATACAAATGCACCCCACACTTTTCACATATTTATTTGTAAAAAATGTTGAAAACCATTTATCATTTTCCTTCCACTTCACAAATTATGTGTCACTTTGTGTTGGTCTATCACATAAAATCCCAATAAAATATATTTACGTTTTTTGGTTGTAGCATGACAAAATGTGGAAAATTTCAAAGGGTGTGAATACTTTTTCAAGGCACTGTATTTTGGCTAAAATTCCCGTTTATATGTCAGGTGACTAATTGGAAAGTTAAGGATCATCTCAAGAGTGGAGTATTCTATATACAGTATGTATGGAGGAAGCTGTTATGTTTTTAGGTCTGCAAAATATTTACCAAAAAAAAAAAAAAAAAAATCCCCCACTCTGTTTGCAGTTGATCCCAGCATAAAATAAAGCAGCAATTTATTGAACCACAGCAAAAGAACGTAGACCATCTTACCAAACTATCAGAGTTATTAGTTCTTAAGTGTAATTAATTGCTAGGAAAATACGCATGAAACTGCTTCCAGGTTTTCTTTGAAGTGTCCTACTCCAGACATATGTTTAAATTTTTGGTTCACACATTGAGGCTCTGTTTCCACTACTGCGACTTGTTTTGCGACTTGACACATGTCAAGTCGCATGACAAGTCAAAACCCATGTATTTCAATGGTCCCCATTCTAATTGGTGCGACTCAAGTCGCAGCGTCTCCAAAAAAGGTTCCTTGCACTACTTTGTTCCGTCTCCGGTGCGACTTGTTCTCCAGAGAAAGGTATTAAGTCGCAATGCAGTCGCATGTACATGTCTGACACCGCCACCTTGTTGCGACTTCCACGGAAGTCTACGGAAGCACATGATCTCTGCTCCTCCCAAATACATCACTTCCTATATTGATGTACGTGAGTGTGGAAGACAGGAAGGGGAAGTAACTAAGCAGGATAAGGAATTACATCACTCTAGCTAAATCGCAGAACATCAAAGTCGTTTTTAAAGTCGCATCAAATCGCAACATAAATCGCATTGTAAAGTTGCAGTGTAAATCGCGCAACTTTGGGGACGCACTGGTGGAAACATAGCCTAAATTGCAACTCATATCGCATGCTTTCTCCTTGAACTTCAAAGACGTTTTTTTTGAGTGGCTTGGATGCTTATCTTAAATTATACATTTTTATTAAGGTGTAACATGACAACAATAAACAGCAGAAACTTTAACAAGTCAGAAGATATTTTATGTCACTTTATTTATACATACACTATATTTTCAAAAGTATTGGGACGCCTGCCTTTACACACACATGTACTTTAATGGCATCCCAGTCTTAGTCCGTAGGGTTCAATATTGAGTTGGCCCACCCTTTGCAGCTATAACAGCTTCAACTCTTCTGGGAAGGCCGTCCACAAGGTTTAGGAGTGTGTCTATGGGAATGTTTGGCCAGAAGCGCATTTGTGAGGTCAGGTACTGATGTGGATGAGAAGGCCTGGCTCGCAGTCTCTGCTCAAATTCATCCCAAAGGTGTTCTATCAGGTTGAGGTCAGGACTCTGTGCAGGCCAGTCAAGTTCCTTCACCCCAAACTCGCTCATCCATGTCTTTATGGACCTTGCTTTGTGCACTGGTGCGCAGTCATGTTGGAACAGGAAGGGGCCATCCCCAAACTGTTCCCACAAAGTTGGGAGCATGAAATTGTCCAAAATGTCTGCCTATGCTGACACCTTAGGAGTTCCCTTAACTGAAACTAAGGGGCCAAGCCCAACCCCTGAAAAACAACCCCACACCATAATCCCCCCCTCCACCAACTGATTTGGACCAGTGCACAAAGAAAGGTCCATAAAGACACGGATGAGCGAGTTTGGGTTGGAGAAACTTGACTGGCCTGGTCCTGACCTCAACCCGATAGAGCACCTTTGGGATGAATTAGAGCGGAGACTGCAAACCAGGCCTTCTCGTCCAACATCAGTGCCTGACCTCACAAATGCTCTTCTGGAAGAATGGTCAAACATTCCCATAGACACACTCCTAAACCTTGTGGACGGCCTTCCCAGAAGAGTTGAAGCTGTTATAGCTGCAAAGGGTGGGCCAACTCAATATTGAACCCTACAGACTAAGACTGGGACGCCATTAAAGTTCATGTGCGTGTAAAGGCGGGTGTCACAATATTTATTTATTTATTTCAGATACTTATATAGCGCCGTCAATTTACGCAGCGCTTTACATATACATTATACATTCACATCAGTCCCTACCCTCAAGGAGCTTACAATCTAAGGTCCCTAACTCACATTCATACATACTAGGGACAATTTAGACAGGATCCAATTAACCTCCCAGCATGTCTTTGGAGTGTGGGAGGAAACCGGAGTGCCCGGAGGCAGTGGCGTATCTAAGGTATGGCAGCCATGGCAAGTGCCATGGGCGCCATGGGGGGAAGGGGCGGCAAAAAGCCGCCCTCTGCATGAAAAAAAAAACCCCACCTGTCCTCCCAGACTAATATAGCCACCGGCGCCGTGGTCAGCCTGCAGGATTGCGGCGCTGGTGTTTTATCAGATGGCTGGCGGGCTCGGTTTAGGCTGAGGGAGGCTCTGTCAGCAGGGAGGGGTGGGGCAGGGAGCTCCACTGACGCTCTGACCCTGCCCTGCCCTGCCCCGCCCCATGTACTCTGTATGTGCTCAGAGCACTGGCATTGCCTCTCCTGGACCACGAATATTCCCGCCCCCTACCGCCGCAAGCCCCGCCCCTACCGCCGCAAGCCCCGCCCCTACCGCGGAAAGCTCCGCCTCCGGACCTCTGAGAGGTGAGCCCGGCTGGTCAGGTAGGTCTTTCTACCTATAGACTCAGTGTTACTAAACCCTCCCTGACAATGTTCTTTATCCCCCGTATAGCTGTGCATTGCTGAAAGCTTAGATTTTTAAACTGGCTACTTGGTCATCTGCTGTAGTATGTCGCATTCGCAGTCTGGTCATCTGCTGTAGTATGTCGCATTCGCAGTCTGGTCATCTGCTGTAGTCGCATTCGCAGTCTGGTCATCTGCTGTAGTCGCATTCTGGTCATCTCCTGTAGTCACATTCGCAGTCTGGTCATTTGCTGTAGTAAGTCACATTCGCAATCTGGTCATCAGCTGTAGTCGCATTCGCAGTCTGATCATCTGCTGTAGTCACATTCGCAGTCTGGTCATCAGCTGTAGTCGCATTCGCAGTCTGGTCATCTGCTGTAGTCGCATTCGCAGTCTGGTCATCTGCTGTAGTCGCATTCTGGTCATCTCCTGTAGTCACATTCGCAGTCTGGTCATTTGCTGTAGTAAGTCACATTCGCAATCTGGTCATCAGCTGTAGTCGCATTCGCAGTCTGATCATCTGCTGTAGTCACATTCGCAGTCTGGTCATCTGCTGTAGTCGCATTCGCAGTCTGGTCATCTTCTGTAGTCGCATTCGCAGTCTGGTCATCTGCTGTAGTCGCATTCGCAGTCTGGTCATCTGCTGTAGTCGCATTCGCAGTCTGGTCATCTGCTGTAGTCCCATTCGCAGTCTGGTCATCTGCTGTAGTCACATTCGCAATCTGGTCATCTGCTGTAGTCGCATTCGCAGTCTGGTCATCTGCTGTAGTCGCATTCGCAGTCTGGTCATCTGCTGTAGTCGCATTCGCAGTCTGGTCATCTGCTGTAGTCGCATTCGCAGTCTGGTCATCTGCTGTAGTCGCATTCGCAGTCTGGTCATCTGCTGTAGTCACATTCGCAATCTGGTCATCTGCTGTAGTCGCATTCGCAGTCTGGTCATCTGCTGTAGTCGCATTCGCAGTCTGGTCATCTGCTGTAGTCGCATTCGCAGTCTGGTCATCTGCTGTAGTCGCATTCGCAGTCTGGTCATCTGCTGTAGTCGCATTCGCAGTCTGGTCATCTGCTGTAGTCGCATTCGCAGTCTGGTCATCTGCTGTAGTCGCATTCGCAGTCTGGTCATCTGCTGTAGTCACATTCGCAGTATGGTCATCTCTTGTAGTATGTCGCATTCGCAGTCTGGTCATCTGCTGTAGTCACATTCGCAGTCTGGTCATCTGCTGTAGTATGTCGCATTCGCAGTCTGGTCATCTCTTGTAGTCGCATTCGCAGTCTGGTCATCTCCTGTAGTATGTCGCATTCGCAGTCTGGTCATCTGCTGTAGTATGTCACATTCGCAATCTGGTCATCTGCTGTAGTCGCATTCGCAGTCTGGTCATCTCCTGTAGTCACATTCGCAGTCTGGTCATCTCTTGTAGTCGCATTTGCAGTCTGGTCATCTCCTGTAGTCACATTCGCAGTCTGGTCATCTCTTGTAGTCGCATTCGCAGTCTGGTCATCTGCTGTAGTCGCATTCACAGTCTCTGGTCATCTCCTGTAGTATGTCGTATTCGCAGTCTGGTCATCTCCTGTAGTACTTCGCATTCGCAGTCTGGTCATCTGCTGTAGTCGCATTCGCAGTCTGGTCATCTGCTGTAGTCGCATTCGCAGTCTGGTCATCTTCTGTAGTCGCATTCGCAGTCTGGTCATCTGCTGTAGTATGTCGCATTCGCAGTCTGGTCATCTGCTGTAGTATGTCGCATTCGCAGTCTGGTCATCTGCTGTAGTATGTCACATTCGCAATCTGGTCATCTGCTGTAGTCACATTCGCAGTCTGGTCATCTCTTGTAGTATGTCGCATTCGCAGTCTGGTCATCTGCTGTAGTCACATTCGCAGTCTGGTCATCTGCTGTAGTATGTCGCATTTGCAGTCTGGTCATCTCTTGTAGTCGCATTCACCTTCTGGTCATCTCCTGTAGTATGTCGCATTCGCAGTCTGGTCATCTGCTGTAGTATGTCACATTCGCAATCTGGTCATCTGCTGTAGTCGCATTTGCAGTCTGGTCATCTGCTGTAGTCACATTCGCAGTCTGGTCATCTCTTGTAGTCGCATTCGCAGTCTGGTCATCTCCTGTAGTATATCGCATTCGCAGTCTGGTCATCTGCTGTAGTCGCATTCGCAGTCTCTGTTCATCTCCTGTAGTATGTCGCATTCGCAGTCTGGTCATCTGCTGTAGTCGCATTCGCAGTCTGGTCATCTTCTGTAGTTGCATTCGCAGTCTGGTCATCTGCTGTGGTCGCATTCGCATTCTGGTCATCTGCTGTAGTCGCATTCGCAGTCTGGTCATCTGCTGTAGTCGCATTCGCATTCTGGTCATCTCCTGTAGTATGACGCATTCGCATTCTGGTCATCTCCTGTAGTATGTCGCATTCGCATTCTGGTCATCTCATGTAGTATGTCGCATTCGCATTCTGGTCATCTCCTGTAGTATGTCGCATTCGCAGACTGGTCATCTCCTGTAGTATGTCGAATTTGCAGTCTGGTCATTTCCTGTAGTATGTCGCATTCACAGTCTGGTCATCTGCTGTAGTCGCATTCGCAGTCTGGTCATCTTCTGTAGTCGCATTCGCAGTCTGGTCATCTGCTGTAGTATGTCGCATTCGCAGTCTGGTCATCTGCTGTAGTATGTCGCATTCGCAGTCTGGTCATCTGCTGTAGTATGTCACATTCGCAATCTGGTCATCTGCTGTAGTCACATTCGCAGTCTGGTCATCTCTTGTAGTATGTCGCATTCGCAGTCTGGTCATCTGCTGTAGTCACATTCGCAGTCTGGTCATCTGCTGTAGTATGTCGCATTTGCAGTCTGGTCATCTCTTGTAGTCGCATTCACCTTCTGGTCATCTCCTGTAGTATGTCGCATTCGCAGTCTGGTCATCTGCTGTAGTATGTCACATTCGCAATCTGGTCATCTGCTGTAGTCGCATTTGCAGTCTGGTCATCTGCTGTAGTCACATTCGCAGTCTGGTCATCTCTTGTAGTCGCATTCGCAGTCTGGTCATCTCCTGTAGTATATCGCATTCGCAGTCTGGTCATCTGCTGTAGTCGCATTCGCAGTCTCTGTTCATCTCCTGTAGTATGTCGCATTCGCAGTCTGGTCATCTGCTGTAGTCGCATTCGCAGTCTGGTCATCTTCTGTAGTTGCATTCGCAGTCTGGTCATCTGCTGTGGTCGCATTCGCATTCTGGTCATCTGCTGTAGTCGCATTCGCAGTCTGGTCATCTGCTGTAGTCGCATTCGCATTCTGGTCATCTCCTGTAGTATGACGCATTCGCATTCTGGTCATCTCCTGTAGTATGTCGCATTCGCATTCTGGTCATCTCATGTAGTATGTCGCATTCGCATTCTGGTCATCTCCTGTAGTATGTCGCATTCGCAGACTGGTCATCTCCTGTAGTATGTCGAATTTGCAGTCTGGTCATTTCCTGTAGTATGTCGCATTCACAGTCTGGTCATCTCCTGTATTCGCAGTCTGGTCATCAGCTGTAGTCACATTCGCAGTCTGGTCATCTGCTGTAGTCACATTCGCAGTCTATTTAAAAGTAGTACCTGCTGTTGCACAAATCACTTTATTACACTTTTATTTCTGATATTTATGGCTATGCATATTAATGTAATCCATATTGAGCACCATATTTGATTGGCTGCTTGTGCTTGGCATATACACACAATCAAATAGTGCTCAATATGGATTAAATAAATAGATATCATAAAGTTTAATAAAGTGATTTGTGCAACAAGCTCCTTAAACATTCTACATTCAGTGAAAGTTCATGCAGAGCAAACTTTGCAGTACACTAACTTTCACTGAATGTAGAATGTTTAATGACCAGGGACGAACTGATCCATTGGGCAGTTTATGTAGTACTAATTTGTTAATAGAAGGATTAAAGAGCTTGACTTGTAGTTTTGTTAGCTGTTTTTTTTTGTTTTGTTGTTTTTTTTTTTGACAGGGGCGCAGTTTCAGTGCTTGCCATAGGCGCCATTTTCACTAGATACGCCTCTGCCCGGAGGAAACCCACGCAGGCACAGGGAGAACATGCAAACTCCAGGCAGGTAGTGTCGTGGTTGGGATTTGAACCAGCGACCCTTCTTACTGCTAGGTGAGAGTGCTATCCACTACACCACTGTGCCGCCCTTTTGGTAATATATTGTATGTGCTGTTTTTTATAAGGCGCAGAGTGCAGTTATCCAACGCAAGCATTTACCGGTTTGACCTTAGTATCAGTCCCCGGGTCCCCCTGGTTGGTGCGTTGGAGGGTCTGGAACATAGTGAATAGTCTAACAGTCCCATACCCCCCTTTGGTATTCAGTGCCTGGTAGGAGACTTGCATATATACACGCTGATTACTTTGGAGCATTTGTACTTATTTTTGGATAAATAATACTCCTTTAGTTTGTTTTCTCACCTCCAATAGTGTCCTATATCTATATGTAAGAAATATATCATTATGTTAAGACTCGGAGCATGGAAGAATTGTGTACTAAGGTAATGCACCATAGTATTAAGATTGCTTTAGTAAGGCATTAATAATACCTCCAAAATCAGACACTATTTCGGTACCAGAGCCTTTCGAAAAATCAAAAAGAACTTATACTGGTACTTCTACCATCAGATTGCTTATTATAACTTCTGCTTTGTAATTGTATTAAATTGTTATTTTATTTTCTGTTTGATTATATTATTTTGTAATTTCTTGGAAAACAATAAAAATTACATTAAAAAAAATACATATATGTTATTTGATATTGTGTTCTTTTTTCAAGTTTTTTTTTTTTTTTACTGCTCCCTTCTTTTCTTTATTTTGGGTAACACTGCATAGCGCCTGGCCTCTCTAATTTGTATCCTTCTGAAGAAGCAGGCGTTGAATCCCGCTAAACACGTCGAGGAAAAGTAACACACAACAAACAGAGGAGAATACATGTTTAGGGGGAGTTATTACTCCATATTGAAGTGCTTATTATTGGTAGAGTTGGGTGATATATACCAGGCAGGGCTGCTATTAGAAATCACGGGGCCCCATACAGCCTTCCTGACAGCCCCCCCCCCCCCGGCCGAAAGTGACTGAGGACATCGATTTTTCAGTCCCTTTCTCTGCAACCTCAGTTGCACAAATGAATGATTAGGAAGCGCTCCAAGGCTTTCTGCTCATGCACAAACAGAAGCATAGTCAATAGTTTACTATGCTTCCGTAATGAATAGACTATGCTTCAGTAATGAATAGACACAGGAGTGATTGTTAGCGATCACTCACTGTGTTCATTCAGTAAAGGAAGGGGCCAAAAAAGGACATATTTACCAGCCCCTTCCCCTGCTCTCCATCCTGAAACATCCCCCTGTGTGACTGCAGCAGTGGGAGAGGAGAGGAGAGGAGGGAAGCCGGCAGCGCTGTGGTGGAAAGGTGCACACAGAGGGGCCTGGACAACGGATGGAGGCAGAAGAGGATCAGTCTCTGCAGGGGGAGGCAGAAGAGGATCAGTGTCTGCAGGGGGAGGCAGAAGAGGATCAGTCTCTGCAGGGGGAGGCAGAAAAGGATCAGTGTCTGCAATAAGACAGTACAGCTGGCCCTCCTGCTCAGCCAGTGCCTGGGCCCCCCTTTTGAACAGATGGGGCCCGGGCCCAGTACAGGAGGGATGGCTCAGCTGCCTTATCAGAGCGGCCCTAATACCAGGGGTGCCCAATCGCTGGCCTGCGGGCTCCCTCTGATGTGGCCCGCAACCCCCTGCTCTGGGATGGGTAAGCCCAGATCATGGGTTTCCAACCCGCCATCCGAGAGTATTCATGGGAAGAATGGAGCCTGGAAGTATGCGGCTGCAAAAGAGAGCAGAGCAGATGTTTCCAGTATAGCGCCGAGTCCTGAACTCCACTTGGGACAGCAGCAGCCAATAAATTGCCAGGTGTGAAAGCGTCTGTGGAGTTGGTTTATCAGGATATGTCTGCGGAGCCCCAGGCCGGGGAGCACATGTACAGGGGGAAGGATTACCATTACATGGGGCTGGTGCAGCAGAGGTTCAGCCCCTACCCTACACCTTCAATGGAGGTAATGTATTGGCTCTTGCTGGGGAAGATTTTGCACTTGTTGCTTTTGATACAAGACTAAGTGAGGATTATTCAATCCACAGCAGGGACACACCAAAATGCTACAAACTGTCAGACAAAACAGTTGTTGGATATAGTGGATTCCATGGGGAATGCCTCACCCTCACCAAAATAATTGAGCTCCAGCCCCTCCTGGGCAATCAGATTGTTAACGAGAACATGCAGAATGTAGAGCATCTTCCTTTGACACTGGAGAAGGCTCTGCAGCTTGTCAAAGATGTATTTATTTCTGCAGCCGAGAGAGATATGTACACAGGAGAATTGTAACTATAATAATGTATACTTTTTTCCAAAAAAGTCTTCCTGAAGAAGCATAACCTACAAAACACGTTGAAAGCCAGCATCTTCTGATGTCCCACTCTTTTGCAATATTAGAATTCTCTGTGCTTTTCTTTTTTACGTTTATTTTCTTTTACAAAGATTTATTGACAGAAAAGTGAATACAACAAATAAGTGCAACTGATTGAAGGTTACATCAAACATGAGATAAAGAGGATCCCAACGCAGGGATGCTATATAAATGTGGAACAATATTCACCATTACAAGAAGAAAATTAGCAAGAAAAATGAATAGAATAGTCCATTCTATTTATTTTATTTCTTCTATATCGCTGCAACCATCATTATTAAACTTGAC